>NW_010390739.1:463-14200 GCF_000710305.1 Buceros rhinoceros silvestris | reverse complement strand
CAGCTGCTCGTCTCGGGTCCTCCCCTGATTAGTTTTGAGGGGGGTTGGCCTAGTGATCAGCTAATACGGCTAAATCCAAATTATAGAACCAACTACGGCTTATATATATAATATATACATATCTGGTTACATATATATATATACACACAGGTACTTCTGAGGACCTCTCATAATGAGAAACCAGACAACTCCTGCTTGCAAAGGGAACGGTTCACATACAGGTGTACAGCGCTCCTATGCTGCAGGCTGTGACGGTTCGGTCAGACCCAGGCACAGTGCGAAAGCTAAGCCTGACCTTCCCAAGAGAAGAGACTGGCCCAGTGACCCCTGGGTTCTGCACGAAGCTGCTCACCGGCAAGAACAGACCTCCAGCAGGCCCTGCCCCGTCTCCTGTAGCGGCAAGTTGAATCCCAAGGAGGAATGCTGTACAGGTAGGTTTTGTCGGCTAGTATCTTTCGCATGTCTCCTGTGTTCCCCCAGCAAGGAGATTTCCGAGGGGTGGGATAAACGCAAAGAATGTACCCAGCTGGTAACAGTGTTTCGGGTGACACAGAACAAAAGCTGGGCAGGCTGTAGCTTCTTTATTGCAAGTTCTTAGAATAATCTGTCAGGAATCTCCAGTTTATATTTCAGTTGCTGAAAAGGCACTATCCGATAATGTATGTTTGGGGTTGTATCTATAGAGCATCTCAAAGTGCTCTCTCCATGCTTCTAAGAGTGCTGATCCTCTGTCACTTGAACTTTCTGCAGCTTTCCAAAATGCTGGACGGGTGGGAACAGCACTCATTTTCCTGGCCATTGCTGGTAACAGCACTCGCTTTCCTGGTTGCTCCTGCTGTGCCCTGCACGCCTGGACACGGAGAGCAAAACTGGCCCAGTCCAGCTCCTCAAAGAGATGCCTGGATACAGAGACGGACAGCAAAATTAATCTTTTAGGTAGTAAGCAGCGCCAAGAATTGAGAATGATTCATATGAAATGGTAGTAATAACATTTTCTGAGAGAATAAATAGAGAAACAAGTGCTAATATTAAGGACATTTTGCCAATGATGCCACAACCATTTTTTACCATGCAGGCTCATAAATGAACCTAAAACAGCAGAAGGAAGCATGGGCTTTCAAACTCAAAATCTGATGCTGTGACTGGCATAGTTCAGAGTACTTGGACTAATTTATCAGCCTTTCAGTCTGTGCTTAGTGTTGAGTACATACAGTCCGATTTATTTATGTGCCTAAAACTTAAGGATGTGTGAATGTTGTTGGATCGTGCCCTTGTTACCTGTGTAGTTCAATTCCTGTAAAAAATCCCCAAGGGTTACTTCTATGCCACTTTGTAGGGATTTATGAAATTTAATATTGGTACAATGTTCTGGAAATGGTAAAGCTTTATATTCCTATGAATCCTATTGTCCACAGTTTAAAAATGTTGAGCAATGGGATATTGGAAATTTTAATGCTTATGAAATGATTTTTGGTTACAGGCTTGGCATAGTCCCACTGGTCTAGTGGCACGGTTACTTCTGGCATTGCATCACTGCTAGAATTACACTGTAATGATGAGACTCCCAAGAATATTTTCTGCACTCTAATGTTTGAAATAAAGCCAACTGGGTTTCATTTCTCTCAGAAATTATGTTAAAGTATTGCTGGGAGAGGGTTTTTTGTTGTTGTTTTAATGCCTGTTTATGTCTTGCCCATATAAAAAAGAGGACTGTGCACTACAGAGATGAATGGGTGAGACGTGTGCTGTATTTATAAATGCTTTTGCAGGCTGTCAGCTGAGTTTCCATGGCTGGTAATTTTTAAATCTCGTATGGCATGCTATAAACCCACAGTGGAAGCTAGTAGTAGTAAATGGAGTTGTTTGAAGAAAATAACCCTTTCCCCACTGATCAATAAAACTGAATTTGGAATCTGTAGCATAGAGAGGAGTGACTGAAATGGTGAACTTGCCTTAAAAAGTTAGGCTATGATTCTGCACAGCTATGCCTGGTTGAAGAATCCTTGGTCTCATGACTGGTCTCACTGATGACAGTGAATTTTTTTATATGCACTGTGAACTATTTGTATAACAAAGAATATGCAAGATTGGGGTTTTAACAGTATAGTAAAGCTGCCCTACAACAAATTCTTCCATAAGTTTTACCTTGCAGTAGTCAGTTGGATGAATTTTTGCTTTCCTGTTTCTGGAGGGATGAAATGGAAACCCACTTCTTTGATGATGTACTCTTTGTTGATACCAAGAGGAATGTGTGAAGTATTTACAGGATGGTATCTGAACCCAAAATAAGCCATGTGCACTTCTTATTTAATACAAAGTGTTTGAACAGCATGCAGTGCTGTGTTCATCAATCTCTTCATGGGCCACTGAAGTACAGTCACTGCTGTAGCAAGCACAGCCCAACGGACAAATGTCTGTTGCATATGTTTATGTTCTCTAGCAATAAAATTCTCAACAACATTGTTTTTCAAAAAATTAAAGGTTTTGTCCAAAATTTCATCTCAATATGTTTGAAGTACTTTATTTTAATAATGCTGAAATTATTTTGTCTCATAAAACACTTCAACATGGTTTTGGACCAATTAATTAGAAAAATTTCTATTGAACATTTCTGGAAAATCAGGATTCATGAAAACTTGCAGATTTATTGATTCACTGACATTCTTCAATAGAATGGTATTCTAAAAGAAAAAATTCACTTAGCTTACAAGTCTGGAAGTATGACTAAAGTGCGAAACTTGAAAATCTGTTGCCTGTATAGCAACATGCATCTCTGGTACTTCTGCATATGAAAAACGCCTCTGATTAGCATTGGAGATTTGAGCAGGTTACAATTTCATTTGATTTATGACCCTGTTTTGTTTTCTTTTTTTGTTTTTAGTGTTTACTGATTAAAAAAACCCACCATGTACATATAATGGATTTAGATGCAAATGAATTAATCAATCTCGTCTCACAGTGTCTTAGCAAAAAAAAAAAAAAAAAAAAAAAAACATTTGGTTTGGAAATCCTGTCATCCAAAAAAAATAAAAAAACCTCGTCCCAAAGTTTTTTAGAAAAAAAAAAAAAAAAAAAGAAAAACATTTGGTTTGGAAATCCTGTCATCCTGGTGTTAAGGTTTTTAAGAGAGTTGTACTAGAAAGTACTGAATGTACTTCATAAGCAGAAATCGAAAGTGTGAAGGGTAATAAACAGGAATCTGAAAGTAGGTTTCCGGGTCCATATTTAGAGTCTTATTTAAGTGACCCGATTTTTCAAAGGTGCTGAGCAGCCAGCCATGCGTGTGAATTCCACTGGAGTTCTCAACTGCTCAGTGCTTCCAGAAATAGACCTATTACTCAAGATCGGCAATGCAAAATTTTCAAAACCTTTTTCTGTGCATCTTAAAGTTCGTCAATTTTATGAGGTTGAGTGCCTGAAGTACTGTTCTAGGGCATCCCCATTTTGCCTTGTGTCATCTTTCTTATTTAAGTTTTGGCAGAGGAAAGCCTGGCTTACACGGTGAGGTCGCTGAGGGATCTGAGGAGTTGGCTGGCAGCCTTGTTGCACTCTCACTTGGCTGTGAACTGACTATTTTATGTTGCAAAGTTCAGTGAGTATTTATAAACAAAACCACAGTTCTACTGCAGGTTTGGCAAATCCTGTTCTTAGCCAGAAGGTTTTTACTGTATTTTCACCTCTTTTTAGATGAAAATGGTCCATCTCTGGAAATACCGAAAGATGTTGTTTTATATCAAAAGCCAGAAGCAATACTTAAACATGAGTCTGCGCTTGGATAGCAGAGTATTTTCTTAATTCACCCTACTGCATATTGTCACTGCATGTGTTTATCTTCTGCCTGTTATTGCAGTTTCATTATCTAAAATGTAAGCAGTCTTCTGTGTTTTTGCAGCATATTGAACAAAGATGGTACTGATACATAGTTTAACTCTGATGCTTCCTGAGGCAACATGTTAATAGATGGATCATCGGCTAGCATAGTCAAATTTTTTTTCTTTTTTAATAGAACTATACTAATTTCTCGATCCATTTCTTCCACTTCCATGCTAGTCCAGTATTGCTTTCTTTTTCTTCATGTATATTGCCACAAAATACCAGGCACAATATTTTGTCTATAATGATTTTTTCAAGAAATAGCTATAAAAACCATATCCATAAATGGCAAAAGCAAAGTTCTCCCCACCCCCTCTCTTCTTTTTTTTTCCTAGTGTTTTAGTAATGTAATACTACCTCTGGGGATGTATCAACTAAAGTCACAGGAAAGCTACTTTTCTTCTCAACACCTTCCCCAATTACATGTTCCTGTTGAGCTAATTTGATCTGAAACAAACAAAATTGCAATGTTATGTGCAACAGTTTGGTGTTAATGCTTCACTTTATTTGGTTTGAGTTCTTTGATTTGGGAACCAGCAATCTAAGCTGTAACATCAAAATGCAGGACTCTTTATGCTTTTATTTTTGCAAATTAAAGCAGTAATATACAAAACTAGTGAAATTCACATTGTAGCTTATCACAGCACAGAAACTCTCTAATACTATATCATAACCTTATCTTTTGATAGGATAAAATTGTAATCTGATTATAAATTCCCATATAATAATTCTTGCGTGTTGTTTAGCATTTACTAGGACGTTGTGATGGAAAGTTAGATACAGTTAAAGGTTTTGTAAGTCAGTGGCACTATTTGGAGACTACACAATTTTCCAGAATCTTTTTCTATATGAGAAAACTTTTGATTAAGAAGACTGTGGGGTTTTTTTACTGTTGTGTGGTGTGTTGACCCTGGCTGGATGCCAGGTGCCCACCAAAGCCTGTCTATCACTCCCCCTCTTCAGCTGGACAGGGGAAAGAAAATACAACAAAAGGCTTGTAAGACAGGGAAAGATCAACATCAAAACAGACTCCACTTGGGAAAATCAGTTTAATTTACTATCAATCAAATCAGAATAGGATAATGAGAAATAAAACCAAATCTTTGAACACCTTCCACTCACCCCTCCCTTCTTCCCAGGCTCAACTTCAGTCCCAATTTCTCTATCTCCCCTCTCCCAAGCAACAGAGGGGGATGAGGAATGGAGGTTGTGGTCAGTCCATCACACATTGTCTCTGCTGCTCCCTACTCCTCAGGGTAAGGACTCCTCACACTCTTCCCCTGCTCCAGCATGGGATCTCTCCCATGGAGTGCAGTCATCCACAAACTTCTGCAATGCGGGTCCTTCCCATGGACTGCAGTTCTTCACGAAGTACTCCAGCATGCATCCCTTTCATGGGGTGCAGTCCTTCAGAAACAGAGAGCTTCATCATGGGTCCCCTATGAGGTCACAAATCCTGCCAGCAAACCTGCTCCAGCGTGGGCTTCGCACAGAGTAACAGCCTCCTTCAGGTGCATCCACCTGCTCAGGCGTGGGGTTCTCCACAGGCTGCAGGTGGATATCTGCTCCACCATTAACCTGCACTGGCTGCAGGGGGACAGCCTGCCTCACCATGGTCCTCACCATGGGCTGCAGGGTGCAGGGGAATCTCTGCTACAGCGCCTGGAGCACATCCTCCCCCTCCTTCTTCACTGACCTTGGTGTCTGCAGAGTTGTTTCTCTCACGTATTCTCACTCCTCTCTTTGGCTGCCGTTTCTTGCACGGTTGATTTTTTTTTCCTTCTGAAATAAATTATCCCAGAGGAGCTACCACTGTCGCTGATGGACTCAGCCTTGGCCAGAAGTGAGTCTGTCTTGGAGCTGGTTGGCATTGGCTCTGCTGGACATGGGGAAAGCTTCTGGCACATTCTCACAGCAGCCACCTCCTCGCTATCAAAATCTTTTTGTGCAAACCCAATACAACTGTGTAAAGTAAAAATTATAGTTTCTGTTTTACAATTAATAATTTAAAAATTTCCCATCAGGAGCCAAGGGATTGCTACAGAAACCAAAGAGATACAAGTTGTTATTTTAATTAAAGGAATTATGAGGGAAAAAATTGTTTTATGTAAGCTTTTGCTATCAGTGTTACTCTTTGTTCACAGTTATGAACTAGTGGGTGGGTTTTTTCAGGTTTTTTGTGAAGGTTTCAGTTGTGTAGCTAAGCCAATCTGAAATACCTGATTGCAGGTATTCATAGTTATTTGAAAAAGCTATACAAATAATATATAAAGTTGTGGGAATAGTAGAAGCATTAGGCCTTTTAAGAAATTGACCATACAAAACTGTTGAAAGAAACAACAAAGACATGCGAATCCTGCCATCTAACTGGTCAATAGCACTCAATTGACAAATAGAATAAAACCCACCTATTGCCAGCTCTGTGGTGAAATATTTAAAACTACAGTTCTTCATATGGCATTCAATTAAGACTACTTTTAAAATCTCATACAAATCAGAAAAGCAGTACAGCATGTAAAGTGTCCAACCTCATATTTTATCAGGTGTTAGGATAATCTACTGGAAAAGTAGTTACAGCTTTCTTCAACACCAATTGGCTAGTCCTTGAAGAAGGAATTGTCTAGTCACTTAGCAGGTATTAAAAAATCCAGGTGATGTTGCATACCTCTGACACCACAGAAAGCCTATTTCCTTGAATAGTTACTCAGATATGTAGGTAGGTAAATGAAGCCAATTAAACCTATATGAATAGAATACAAATTTGAATGAGAAAATCAGTTTCTGTACTTCCTTTCTACAACCGTATACATTGTTGAAACTGGAGGAGAAAAATATGATTCACATATAAGAACTGTAACTGCCGTCAAACTCTGCTGCCTGCATTTTAGCACTTTAATGTGTATATAAAATTGTTTGGGTTTTAGATTTTTAGGTTTGGACACTCACAACTTTCCCTAGAGTCAGCCATCCTCAGTGATACAAACTCTTCCACTGTTATTTTTTGTAGATGTGGGATCTTAACTTTAGATAAAAAAATGTGAAAATATTTGGTATGAATATGAATGAAAATATTTTCCGACTCCTGGCAAGTTTGGTAAAAGTGAAAGAACAACAGGATTTATTTTCTTTTGAATCTGAAAATGTAAAAAACATTTAAAAGTCGTAAGTAAAAATGTTTTACTGAGATAACAAGTTCCTCTCTTATCCTCTTAAAGATTTGAGGGGGGTTTTGCTTCGCTGTGGGTGAAGTGGGGCATTAGCACTTTTGACATATGGCTTCAGGTATATGACTGTCTGAAAACTGGAGCAGGGTTTGGGCTCATAGTCTCTCTACTGTGTTGTTAGCCCTGAAAGGTTAAGGACCATTTGTCTGTACTCTGGGCAAGATGGAGCAATAATAATAACAACTGTAAAATTTTCAAAACCATCAGTTTATTTTTTCATGAATATGTTTTGTGAAGTTTCTTGAGTTTTAGAAAAAGCAGTAGCAATAGAAGTGAGAAGTGGACTGTCACAGCAAAGGCTGAAGGACCCATGGACAATGCTGGCTTTGGGGATGCAAGCAAAGCTGGTGAAAGCAATTTTACATTATTTATTGCATGTCATTCTGACTAGTGCTTCCTAGACTTAGACAACAGCCAGCAATTATTTTTCCCAAAATGTGTCCCTGTATTTTCTTTCAAATGAAACTCTGGGCATAGGAGTCATTTGCCAACTGCATGTACAGTGACACACAGGGCATTGAGCAGAGTGATGGAGCAGGGATGCGCACGCTGGATGAATGGAGCAAAGCAGAGCAGGAGCCAGGCCTGAGATCTGGGTGCCTTCTGTGTCAGGGAGCTCAGGTCAGAGCACGTTTGTCAGTGCTTCTGTGCAGGATAGGAGGCTGGAGCCAGGAGCCATGCAGATAGGATCTCGAAAGGAACTGGACATTTTTAATGTGTCTTTCAGGACAAAGGCTTATTTTGAACTCCTAATATAGCAAACATTAGGCCAAGACCTTTCTAATTCAGCAGCTTCAGGGGAACTCTGGCAAGGAAAAGAGAGCCCAATCTGTGGTGATTATTCGTGGGCAGACAGACAGGTCATGTGTCTGGACTCTTGGCTGAGGCCGGAGGATTATTCCAGTCCCTGCAGCCAGAGGCAGCCCATTTGGCAGGTTGTTCTGGTAACTTTTCCAACAGCCTCTTTATTCCAGAAATGCTAAGCTACTGAGGACTGGAATGGCCCAGTCTCAACCAGGCATTAGCCAGCCTGTGTCTGTCTGTGGCCAGTTGGAGATGAGGAGGAGGGGCAGCTCCAATCCACCCCCCTCCCATCCCTCCACCAAGTCTTGGCTGATGCCTTTTTCCTGGGACAAAGACAGGCACTGCCTGGCTGGGTGCCCCCTGCAGTTGCTAGGAAAGGAGGGTGCTGAAGGGCTTCTCCTTCTCCCAGCACACAGCCATCAACCCTAGTTAGCGGTAGGACAGTGCAGAAAACAGTGGAGAGAAATAACTGCTCACCAGTGTTAAAATCAGCATGTTGACACAATTGTGATAACTCCTTGATGGCCGTGTATTACACCCACAAGTAATTCTGCATTGATTTTTTTTTTGCGTGTGTGGATCAGCAGCAGATACTTTGTGCTTGAATATCTTAGAAGTTTAAAGTGTAGTTGGAAATTGATGCAGAGAATACATATATAGTTAGCACAAATATATTTTTAAAACACTTATGAATGATTGTTTGAGGAGTGAAGATCTTACTGATGAGCTACATGGAATATTTTTCAGGAATTACAAAAATGTTTTCTTGATTTGGGTAGAAGCAATACAGAACCGTAAAAATAACCTGGCAGCATCAGAAACCTCTGACTAAAGACAGCGAGAAAGTTTGCCTTTGGCTCAAAAGTAGTTGATGGGAAATATAATTTATATTTACTGCAATATCAAAATACCCATATTTATCTTTAAGAGGTACCATTATACCGTAGCTTCACAGGTTTCTGTTGGTAATCAACAAGTTACAAATTTTTCTTCATGAACTTATGGGTTTTAAACTATTACTGGAATTTTGTTGTTGTTTAAATTGTAGTGAACTTCCCTAATTCCTTCAAACTCCCTACAGACTGTTAGATCCAGCAAAAGTTAACTCTATGATAGAAAGGCAGTTCCTTTTGCAAAGCAATTCACTCCTGGCTAATTCCACGCTTTGAGTAGTAAATGTACCTTTGAAATTATTGCTGGCTTCTACGGTTTGAGAGGTAATGTTGAAGAACATAAAGGTTTCTGTAGTCATGCTTTAATTTTTTAATTTTTCTTTCATTCAATAAGAACACAAGTCCTTTTTTTTTTTTTTAAGGCGACAGGAGTAAGAGCCTAAATCATATTTCAGTGAAACATTATTGTTTATGTGTGCCACTCCCCTCTAGTGAATAGGAGTGGAATTGCCTGAGATTGTCACCTCAGGCCATGACGTGGACCCCCAGCTGCAAATGCATTATGGAAATTTTCTTCAACTTCCGGTGACAGTGACTCTTTTTTTGGACTTGAACAATATGAACTTTTTTTCTGTTTCTTCTATTAAGGACAAACCAGGCCTTCATTGCAAAGCACGCCAAGTTCACAAAACCACGTTAGTTATTACTGCCATGTCTGCATATCACTGGGTTTGAGTAATAGGTCCATGCTTCATGCCCCTGTTTATATGCATGCAGCATTTATTTTAGCAATGTTTACTTTTTTCTTGATTGTTGAATATATGTTTATTTAGTAATTTTAACTCCTCCACAGTAGGTTGCTGTTCACTTTATTAAACCTTTAAGTACTTGACACCAGTGCTAGAGTGCTTCAGTTACAGATGAGTGTGCAAGCCAAGATAAAAATATCGATCCATATATTTTCACATGAATGTTTTTGTTCAAGAGGTAACTGAGGAAGCCAGTGTTATAAAAATGGTGTGTACATGATAAACATTCTGTCAAGTGTCAGTTGACAAGACATCAAACGTGGAATTTCTCTTGCCAAAGACCAGTCATATGACTCAGTAGTCACCCTAGTCTGTCCTTCCACCCATGGAGACAAATACATGCATTTAGATTTCCATCCATCTCATAACATACACAACTAAAATATGCGCAAGCTCAGAAGTAGATTGCTTCTATTGACTGCACATTACAGACATCTCAAGCTATAAAGAGGTGAATCCCACAAAATCTATTTGTGTCTGCTTTGTTGGTCTTTAATCGTGCTATTTATTGGCATAGATGTGACATTAATTGGTGGTACTGGTGAAAACGACGTCTGCTTTCAAACTTGACAACCAAAGTTAGTCCATTAGAGTTGCAAAAGCTGTTTAAATCTCATTCTTAGCAAAGTAAGTAGCTTGAAGAAGTCATGTAAAATATAGAAGTAGCGAACCCAAAATCAACATAAAATTTCATGTGAGGCAACTCTATGCTGAAGTATGTTTCATTAAAAAAAAACCCAACCAAAAATCAAGACCATGGATCCAAAGCTGCTTTCAGCCATATCTAAGAAATGCAGAGGTTTGCTTGAGAGTAGAATTTCCTCAATACAACTTCGTATGTTTATACATCATACTCACACATTAAAACTGACATTAGGCATTCACTTGCCCAAATCCTAATGAATGGGGAGTGTGAATGTAGCTGAGTGGCCACGCATTTCCTTGCTTTCCTTTTGGGATCATGTTGCATTTCACATCCTTGCATTTTTCTGAGAATGAAAGCTGCGGTACACCTTTGTTCTTAAAGGATGGCAGATATTGTTTGTAAAAGGTAAAAAAACCCTTTTTTTTGTTCCTTTTAACTAAAAGAAGTTAAAAAAAAATATGAGGCCAAATCCTGCAGCACTGTTAGGCACAACTCATTGGGATTTGAGGACCCTATTTTTTTCTTTTTTATTTATGTACTGTGCTGTACATCACTTCTTCCTTTGTAATAAAAGGATAAAATCTTGTTTGTTATTGCACAGCATTTTGAGAACTGTAGCTGAGAAGTACTATTACAGAATTGTTAATAAAAACTATCTCTTCTCTTTTCCAGAGAGATCGGTTCTTGCCCAGCCGATATTTGTTTTTGAAAAGAAAGATCATCCTTTGAAGGTAAAAAGTTTGGTTTGTTTTACTTTTTTACTTATGATTCATAAAAAATGCTGAGCAATAAGGTTTCTATAGACAATGATCCTAGCAGTAATAAAAGATTTTAGTCCAGGTGGTAAATGGTCTCAAAAGAGAACAAGGAGAAGTAGAAACTAGAAACAACTCTGCTTTTCATGTATATATGCTGGATTGATATACTCTGTGTCTTGGTCTGGAAAATGGCAGATCTATTCTCCTTCACATTTCCATGCTTCTATTTTTTTCCAGCGGCCTGCAGAAGACCCAGTTTGCAAAGCTGAAAATGGTAATAATCATTGAAACAGTATAATAATATATTGGGTTATTCATATCTGTGACTGTTGCCTGTGAAAATAGTGTGAGTGTGTAAGTAGCGAGTAGTGCTTACTTTGTGTGAGCAGGGACAAATCCCTGTTGGTAGATTAACACAGTGTGGGTTGTAGAGCCACCTACTATGACCTAATATATATGACCCAGTCTTACCTCAAGAATTCTTTCATCTTACCTCTCATATTTACCAGAAATCCAAACTCCAGAAGACCTGAAAAGTGGCAAAGTATATTCATGAGCTGTATGGGCTCCTAGCTGCCCTTTTCTATTTGTTTAGGCTACATTATAATGTAACTTATAATTCTTAATATCTTCTGAGTCTATGGGCTATGAACTCATTGTAAGTGCTTGATTTAGGCTCCCTGAACTAAGTGGAAATAAAGAAGAACTGCCTAGGGCTTTGTGCCAGGTGTTAATTGAAATTCCAAAGCACTCTTACTCTTAGGTACTGCCTAGAATTTATTGTATTCAGGTTTTAATTCTGTATCATAACACTGTGCTGAAATGTCCTGCCAATCTGTCTCTGCAGAACATTATATTTACTTTTCTCTAGATTTCATTAGTTGTTCCAGAAAGCGGGCAAGATCATCATCTTTTACTTTCCAGAAATCTGATGCTCAGTCTAACACAGGTATGATGTTTAGCTCCAGTTGCATTTTAATTACTGTAGTCCTGTGTTCTCATTTGTAAAGAAGAGAAGTAGTTTTCCCGTCTAAGAAACATTTCTGCATTGTAGAAAAGCTGCAAGTCATGAAAAATTAAAGATTGACATAAACTCTTTGGTAATTTCCAATAAACCCCTTTTTCAGTACAAACATACTAATTTTCTACAGTTACATAATAGTACATAAAGTAGTGAAAACTTTTTGTATTTCAAATCATTTCCTTGAATTGCTCACACAGTCAAGGGAAGCAGAGGGCTAGAAAGGAATGAGATTCTCTGGTTTGTGGAAGAGATCAGTGTTTCCCAGGCAATTTCTGAAAATATAAAGCAGTTTTCAGAAGGGCCTCTCCTTCTATCCAGCCAACAGCTGACCTGGAAGACTCCTGAAGGACTTGCTTTCATGGGAAATGCACGCAGTCACTGAGGCTGTCGTGCAGAAGGACTGATCTGTTTTTTACAGTGTTTATTTAACATACAGATGGGACCAGAAAATTACTTCTGAATTTAGGCATTACTGTGTGTACACTACTATATTTTGTTTTGTCTAGTCCTGTGACACACCTAAATGTAGCTAAGAGGATTTAAGACAAGCTAAGTTTAGTTTATTCTGAAAATTACATTGAGATCATACACAAAAAATCACAGATACAGTAGAAATTATAGGGTATGCCTATACCGAAAAATAAAGCAGGGTGAGGGAGGAAGCTTGAGTGATTAAACTCTTGATTTTCTGCACTGTTTCACTGATAGTGCATTCCCAGGCTTGTTTTGAACCTCTCCAGCTGGCGGTCTTCCACACAACACTGTCACAGAGGAGATTAATCGTAAGCAGTGTGCTTGAGGCAAGCTGTGCCACTTGGCCTCAGAGACCTTGATAATTCAGCAATACAGGCATAACCTAACAGTTTACTTTAGAAAGCTGGTAGTTAGCAGATAATAATATATTCTACAGCCAATAAAGACACGGCATCAAACTGGCTAACCTTAAAATTAATCTATTTTTCTTTCTTCTCCAAACAGCTGATAATTTCAGTCTCTTACTCTTTCAGATACAACCCTTTCTCAGAAAAGAGGGAGGTCGTCTTCCTTTACCATCCTTCCTACTTTCCCTCCCTCCCAGCCAGGTAATTATTAAAAAAAAAAAAAAAAAAAAAAAAAAAAAAAAAAAAAAAAAAAAAAAAAAAAAAAAAAAAAAAAAAAAGGAGAACAACAATCCCAATAAACATTTATGTAGAAAAGAAAGTACTAGCTAAAATAAAGAGGTGTACAGACATGTTTTTTCTGCAGGACAGAGCTGGAGTGCATTGGACTAGGCTGGTATTTGCATGGGAGAGCAGAATGTTTTGGGAGGAGGACTGGCAGAAGAAATGGTTTTTGCATTCCTTGTTAGGGGATCCCACAGTGCTGGGCAGGAATCTTTGAATGATTTGCTAATAGACATTTACACAGTGTTGTACAAATTATACTTAAAAAACCAGAATGGAGTTAAAGTAATTACATGAATTAGTTTGCTTGCAATTTAATGGTGATAGTTCCTATAGGAGTATAATTTTATATCCTAGGAGCTTGCCTTCCACCTAACCAGTGACCCTGGGAGAACTCTCCCACTTACCACCAACAGCAACAATGGGTGGTCTTGAATGCTAGTCTATGTCTCTTACCAGAGATAGGGTTTTGATAGTTATTGGCATAAAGGATTTCTAAACAATCTTAAGAGGACACAACATTGTTATGGCAACAAACCACAC
>NW_010390739.1:0-291 GCF_000710305.1 Buceros rhinoceros silvestris | reverse complement strand
CTCTTTCAGCAATGAAAATTAGTGATTGTGTGTAGCTTATATGTCACAGGATAAACTATCAATCAACACAGTTGTGAGTAGTTAACGATCTAGGATTTATTAGTGGTGAGATGTAGATCAAGGGGTTGATTTTTAGTGGTGCTTAATCACTAACCAATTTAAAATTAACGATATGACTGAGTCAAATATGTTACAACCAACAAGTGACATAGTTACATATTCAATGATGACAGGATTCACACTAACTTACTGCAGAGTATCTTTTATATATATATATATATATGTATGTGT
>NW_010390738.1:4993-6826 GCF_000710305.1 Buceros rhinoceros silvestris | reverse complement strand
AGGGATGGATGGAAGTGCTGCCTCCCCAGGCAAATACACACAGCAACAGGAGCAAGACGCCCTTGCCCAGAGAAGGGTGCGGAAGGTCCCTCCTGCCTCCCGGCTGTAGCTCACACAGCCGCAGGGATGAAGACAGCCCGTAACTCCAAGAAGTCATTCAAGTGACAAATCCCGCTCGTTGACAAACAGGATTGAGCTCATGCATCTTGTTTCCGACCTACAAGTGTCCCAGAGCTTTCTCCTAGCCCCACGCACGCCCTGTCCGCAGTCCCAGGACCGTGGCTGATGTGTGTGCACATCTCGTGTTTAAAAGACAAGAGTCCTGGTTTCCCCGGCTTGCAGGGAGAAGCAGAGATCCCTCCCCACCAAAGGCAGCCTGGGCAGGGGAGCCCACGGCACCCTCCACTACTCACCACCGAAGCCAACAGCCACGAAGGGCGCCGCAGGAGACAGGCTAAGCGACGTGGCGAAGTAGGGCAAGGAGATCTTCTCAACTACCTGCGTTCCAGCAAGGGAAACACACCAACACCTCAGGAACGAGAAGGCAGGAGACCAGAGCTGCTGCAGTGACGGTCATCAGGGGGTTAAAAGGCTCGCTAAAGGTGCAGGGGAGGCTAGCAGATGCACAGCACCTCTCGGAGCTTGGAAACCTGCCAAAAGCATTGGCTTTCCAGAGGAGACTCGGCTCAGTGGTTTAGAGACTGTTAGTGCTCCTGAAAGCAGACGCCTTCCCCTCCAGTCAGATCGGAGGGCGGCAGCGGGGCCGGGCAGGCTGCCTGGCTGCAGCCCGAACAACCTGGCCAGACCCAGGAGTTTGAGGTAAAAAGTTGTTGCCCTGATCAGCTGCTGGCCTGAGCCCTCCCCACCCCTTCAGCCCTGGCTTTACGTTCAGGGCAGCACTGCCTCCCCACCACTGCGCCTCGGTCACTGTGGCCGTGGCCCTGCAGCAGCTCAGGAGGGCCCATGCCGCCCTGGCAGGGCGTGAGTACCTGTTTCTGGCGCAGACTGTAAAACAAAGCTTCCTTCTGCAGCCCAAAGCCAACGTAGACCAGAGTACCGGGTTCCCAAGGGCAGAACGCAGCCAGGCTGGGCGGGAGGCTGCTGAGACCCTGGGGAGGGAAACCAAAGGGGATAGCACTGAGGCTGGCTTCTCCAGCCCCACCCAGCACAGTGGGGGACAAAAGGAGAGCGCGGAGGGACACCAACAGTGGGGAATTAATTAGTATGATGGAGGCGGTTCCCTGCCTCTTGCAGGGAACGTCATCTCAGACGTGCTCACAGCAAAGCAAGGAGCAACCCCACACTGCCATGGGAACCTGAGGCACTTTGTTTACTGTCGTAGGAGTGGGACACCTGAGGGTCCAGCAGGTTGAATTTCCACCGAGGCATTATTGCTGCATGGGCTTGAAGGTGGGATTGGGTTATTGGGTCGGTTTAACAAGAAAATGGCCCAGGAGGTATATCTTTAGTCGTGGTTGCAAGATCAATCCTTCCCCTGTGCTCTGGGGGAGACTTGTAGTGATTTTCCTTCAGGGAGAGGAAATCCACTGTTTTGGAAACAAACAGAAGGACCGTTGACAGAACCTAACTGCTGTACGGGCTGGCCAGTGACTGGTTCTGAGGCTGGGGCACCACCGCTCGCCCCCTGGAAAGACCCAGCTTCCTCTGCATCCAACGTCACAGAATCGTTTGGGTTGGAAAAGCCTTTTCAGCCCATCGAGTCCCCCTGTTCCCCAGCACCGCCAGGTCCCCCCTGCCCCCTGTCCCCCAGCAGCACCTCCACACGGCTGGGAAACCCCTCCAGGGATGGGGGCTCCACCACTGCCCTGGGCA
>NW_010390738.1:453-4710 GCF_000710305.1 Buceros rhinoceros silvestris | reverse complement strand
CTGCCCTGCTCTGGACACGCTCCAGCCCCTCAGTGTCCTGCTGGGAGCGAGGGGACAAACTGAACCCAGGACTCAAGGTGTGGCCTCCTCAGTGCCCAGTACAGGGAGACGATCCCTGCCCTGGTGCTGCTGTCACGTATCCTGGGGACTGTCTCCACATTCTGCACAATACAGACCCTCCTCTCTTTCCTTTGGGTGTCCTGCTGCCCAAATCCCTCATCACCTGGGTTGGAGCTGAAGAGTTCTGCCCAGCACTGCAGACACACAAGGCTGGAGGACTTGGCTCTGTGAACCCAGCGCTGGGCTTCTGCTCTGGATATTCATGCTCTTTGGGAGCGTCAAAATTAGCAGCACACTCAACGAGGTCTGCTCGGCACACTGCTGCCTCTGCTCTGTTCTGCAGAGCACAGGGCTGTCAGCTCTTCGCAGATGCATTTTTGACTCCTCACGATTACAAAGGCAGCGCTTCCCGGCCGTTAGGCACTGCTCCAACTCCCGCTGCCCTTCCACACACAGAGAGGTGCGTTAACAAGATAGTCTATGAGCAGCAGAACTAACCACGATGACTTTCCTTCGACCCCCTGTCCCGCCCAGAGCCTCGAGGCATCCCCAGCAGGCAGGGGCCACACTCACTCACCTTGGGGGCGGCAGGAGCCGGGAAGCTGAGCCAGTCAAGGAGCTCGCACTTATCCTTCAGCCAGTCGGAGGCCCAGACGCTGACTCGCCGGTCCGAGCTGGTGGCCAGCCAGAGCTCGCCTCCTTCCACCTCAAAGTCATGGTACTATGGAAGAGAAACGCAACGGTGTGACTCCAGCAAGACCGAAGCTTTAGAGAAAGCTGCCACAAGAGCTAGCGTGGGGCAGGAGGTCGTGGGAACACAGGTCTTCTGCTGTAGGGGACCAGCAGCAGGATTAACCTCCACTTGGGCAGTGGTTAAAGTCACACGTCACAATAAAATAGGACGAGGAAGCCGTGGTACCGGAACCAGCAGGACACGCCAGGCTGAGAGCCCCAGCAGAAGAGGCTGCTGGAGGAGGGGCAAGCATCTGGCCTGAACGACCCAGACCTCTTCCCTGGGATGCCCTCGGGATCTGCCCGTCTTGCCAATACTGCATGTCTCCTAACAACATCCTTCACCTAACACCGAGGAGGATCTCCCACGTCTAGAACACAGCCATGTGTCCTTTGCAGTGTGGGTGATTTTAAAGCCTGAGGGCTCAGGCAAAGATCATTCTCACTTCCACCATGCAAAGGAATAAGTCTCTCCACGAAGAGAAGAACAAAGCAGAGGCTAAAACCATCTCCCTGCTGCACAGCCAAGACTTCCGAGGTCCACAGAGGAGCCATACAAAGAGCCACCCACGCACCGGAGGCTAGACTGCCCAAGAAGAGATGTGGGGAAAGCAGGCCAGACCCTTCCTCGGGGGCCTATGTGAGAGCTCACAGCCCAGGCTGCTCCCTAGGTGCTGCGATGGCCACCAAAGGTCCCCCCAGCCTCGCTGAGGGTTGCACCTGCAACGTCCGTGACTTCACTCCACTGAATATACGCCTAGAAAAACTGAACAGAAGTTAATGGCAGGGATGGGGGCCCAGAGGGGAAGATGAAGGATGACAAAGCAAACTATGCTGACCTGACCATGCTGCTTCCCCGTCACCCTGTGCAGTGACACACAGGGCACTCGCTCCCCACCCAGTGCTGGGGCAGCGGGTGAGGTCTCACCTGCTTCCTGGTGCACTGGAGGACACTGATGGGGGAGCCTTTGTGGTCAGTGAGGATGCGGATAGTCATTCCGGTGCGAGGGCTGCTGACAGCCACGAGCCCATCCTTGGCCCCTGATAAGATCATTTCTCCTGCAGGCAGAGAAAAGAACAGGACACTTCTTGTAGAAGAAAAAACATAGCAGAAAGGTCCAAGACAGCAGGATACCGGTGTCCCGAAACACCGTGAAAGGCTGGGAACACCCAAGTCAAGCGCTGGGTACAGTGAGATGTCTCAGAGACACCCACTAAAACTCCATAGTGAAGAAGAGCCACTGCAGCCTGAGCAGGAGAACACAAAGGAGCACGTCTTGTACCCAGCCCCTTGGCTACGCCACTGCCAATACACCTCCTGCAGCCCATTTACCACGGGCTCAGCTAGCAGAGCCTCCAAAGCTCATCGGTACAAGTCCTCCAGCTCTCCCCAGACCCAAGCTTTTGGGCAGGTCTCCAGAACACAGAGCAGCTGGAGGGCCGGTAACCCAGGCACAGCCAAGCTGCCCTCCCCAAGGCACCGTCTCGCAGCCTCACCATCCGTGGAGTAGGCGACAGCCGTCAGCGCAGTGGCATGGGGGTGCATTTTCAGCTCCATCTCTGTCCGGGAAATGCTGAAGACGCGCATGGTGCCATCGCTGTACCCCGCCACTGCATGCTGGCTCGCAGCTCCCCACGCAATGACAGGCTGAGGCTTCCAGGCCAGGCACAGGCAGCTCTGCAAAGGAACCAGGGCAGGGACCTGGTGATGCAGTGAAGACAGCAGGACTGCGCGCTAAAAGCTCCATCTCCAAGCACTTCTCAGCTTCAGGCTGCTCTGCTCTGGGAGGACACGGCAGTCCTTCCAATCGCAAGCGGTGGACTGTGCCCTCTGTCAAGAGGAAGAGATCGACCTACCACCAACAGTTACCTGGTTGAGGACCTGGAACTGCACCACCAGCTCCATGCAGCCCAGAGACCAAACCCTCACGCTGCCGTCTTCCCCACATGTCGCACAGTGACGCTCGTCAGGACTGAAACACACTTCCGTCACCTGCGGCAAGAAACAAGACAGGGAACGTGGGGCTCTAGGGTTGCCACAGCCTAAAGCATATCAGCAAATCTGCCCTTCTCATGGGAGATATCACACAAGAAGCCTGAAGCAGAAAGGAAAGTGGAGAGCTTTGGTTTTGTGCTTAAATTTTGGGCTGACAGCTAGGCTGGAGATGGGAATCAGTAAACATAACCCCAAAGGTAGGACCAGGCACCACACAATGTGAAATACCTTCTCTTCTACCATCTGAGCCCTTTTTTCTGTAGCATAAAGATACCCCAAAGCCACAGCAAAATTCAAACCAGTCAGTCTTCACCTGGTTGTTTTGCGGTTTTATGTTTTAGGCAAATAAAACGTTATCTGATGTGGATGTCCAGCTAGCAAACAGAAGGCAAGAGGAAGTCAAGCACTCGGGAATGAAGCCTTAGTGACTGCAAACTGCCTCCTTCTGCTCCAGCAGAACAGCCCTCAGCTGCTGCAGGCTGTAAACAGCCACGGCTAGAGCGGAGGAGCTCAGACTCTCTGTGACACTGGACTCCTCAGTGTGCACAGTCCCCTCTAGACTCCTCCACATTGTCCCAACAGCACTAGCAAGCCCTGCAGCTCCGCAGCCTCTTGCACGGCCAAACCAGGGAACGCCTCTGCAGCCCGCACGCGCTTCCCGGGGCATGGACAGCACAGACCGCCCCGTCCCAGCTCCACTAACCTTGTTCTTGTGGCCACTGATTAGTCGGATGCTGGTGCTCTCCGTCCAGTTGATGTACCACAGCGTTCCTGCCGTGGTGCCCACAATTCCCATTTCCAGGGAGTCATCAAAGGCCGCGCTGACTATCGTCCCGTCGAGGGTGATCTCATGTTCCAGCAGGACTGAGCTACAGCTGGCGGAAAGGAGGGTGCAAGAATGACCAGCTCGGCTGTTGGCATAGCCACTCTGCCTCCTTTAAATGCCATTTTCTAATGAGCCCAGTCACGTATTCGCAGCTAAACGGGGCAGTGAGGGGCTCCTGTACACTGGACAGTGATGACTGTTATGTTTTCGCTGCAACTGTCTTTATAGGAAAGAAAGAAAATAAAGGATGCAATAGCACGAGAGAAGAGAGAACGACAATGCATTTTCACCAAGTCCTTTAAACGAGTTCCTACAAACCACCAACACAGACTTCAGGCTCGATAAGCTCCACCCATTCTCAGTATTAAGAGTGTTCAGCTACTTGTGGCAAAAATGACCCAGACAGAAAGAATCAGGAGTCCAGGATGGGGAGGAAGAGCTAAGGATGAGGAGCAACAGGAACAGCATGGTTGCAGGCAGGGCCAGTGTCTGTCTGGGAAACGCCACCTCTCAGACAGGTCCAGGAAGTTTGTCAGATGAGGGGAAGTGCATCTCAAGAGCCCAGTGAGAAGGGTGTAAGCACAACAGGGACGATGGGGTCACAACCTCCTACCTGGCTTCGGGACCTTTCAGCCTCAGATCC
>NW_010390738.1:0-281 GCF_000710305.1 Buceros rhinoceros silvestris | reverse complement strand
GTTTTGGGTGTCCCTGCCACTCACCAGCCTGTTGTGCCGACACACCAACACACCTAGGGACAAAGGGCACCCGTGAAGATCCACTGCTCTCCACCATCATAGGATCATGGACTGGTTTGGGTGGGAAGGGACCATCAAGCTCATTCAGTCCAACCCCGGAACAACCTGACCTGCCGTGGGGCCAGCGATGGGGCTGCTCCCACCTCTCGGGGCAGCCTGCGCCAGGGTCTCACCACCCTCAGAATCAAACAGTTCCTCCTTCTCTCTGCTCTCAATCTCCC
>NW_010390737.1:908-4322 GCF_000710305.1 Buceros rhinoceros silvestris | reverse complement strand
AGCAGATCAACCCGTGCACCGCCCCCCCCCCACTTCACAGCCTTTACACCTCCCAGGTCATCTAAAAATAAACTTAACACCATGTTTTGAGGAGGTCCCAGCTCACCAGGAGCTTGGACATGTTCCTACACCTCTGCCTGCATCCAGTAGGGGGATGAGAAGGGTCCAGAGGTGGGATGGCAACAGCCACAGTGGGAAGCATGAGATCACAGAGGGATTTTTATGACCACTCTGATTTTATTGAGGTTTCTCTCCTCTTTAGCACCTGCAGCCCTCCACACCCTCCTGGACAGCTCTACCACACGGACCTGTGGATGGCCCATGGAGGTTTAGAGGAGGCGGGGGGTGGTCAGAGGGCCGTGCTGGCCGGCCCCTGGCCCATCGCCTGGCCTTCACGTGGGTAGTACTCAGCCAGGATGTTCTCAGGGATACGCTTCAGCATCTGCTTGGGGAAGATGCGCAGCAGCTGCCAGCCGATGTCCAGTGACTCGAAGATGGTCCGGTTCTCATAGGGACCTGGGAAGGGACACAGGAGATGCTGGAGGTCCAGTGCAGCCCTGAAATGCCCCTCCCAGCTCCGGGGCTGGGGTCCAGTTGCCCATCTCACCCTGGGTGATGAACTGCTTCTCGAACTTCTGCAGGAACTCCAGGTAGAGCAGGTCATCAGGTGAGAGCGCTTCTTCCCCCACCACTGCCTTCATGGCCTGCACGTCCTTCCCGATGGCATAGCAGGCATACTGTGGGATGGACAGGCAGCCATCAGGACAGATGGACACTCCATGCAACCCACTGAGCAGGGGGAGAAGTGCAGGGCCCCTCCAGCCTGGCTTTTGGAGCAGGTCAAGCCCATCATGGCCAGGAGCACCAAGATCTCAGCCCCAAGCAGGGCCAGGAGGGCTCTGAAGGGACAAACGATCCCATTCTCCCCATCTCACCATCCTTCTCCTCTTACCAGCTGGTTGGAGACATCCCCATGGTCCTTCCTGGTCATGCCCTCCCCGATGGCTGACTTCATGAGGCGGGAGAGGGAGGGCAGCACATTGATGGGGGGGTAGATCTGCAGGGCGACAGGGACCCCCCCCATCACATTCACTCTCTGCCAGCACCCCAGGCACCCCCAGGACCCCCATCCTGGTGCTCTTGGGTGGTCTCCAGACCTACTCCGCCGTGTCATGGAGCCAGAAAGGGGCTTGGGAACCAACCTGCCTGTTGTGGAGCTGCCTGTCAACGTAGATCTGCCCCTCAGTGATGAAGCCCGTCAGATCGGGGATGGGGTGGGTGATGTCTGGGGAACAAGCAGGGTAGTGTGAGACACTCAAAGTGGGTCTGGTCACTGGATCCCCCCGCCAGCAACATCCTTTGGCTGAATCCCAGCACCCTGCTCCAGCGGGGAGGTGCCCAGAGGGCCAATGTGGGGGGAACAACAACCCTAAAGCACCCCAGGAAGCATTGCTACCCCAATGGATCTCATGAGCTCCCCCAAAACTTGTTAAACCGAAACAACGTGGCAATTCCCAGCCTTGTGGTCTCCCAGGATGGTGGCACCACGTCTCCCATCAGCACTGACCGTCATTGGGCATGGTCAGGATGGGGATCTGTGTGATGGAGCCGTTTCTGCCCTCCACGCGTCCAGCTCGCTCGTAGATGGTGGCCAGGTCGGTGTACATGTATCCGGGGAAGCCGCGGCGGCCAGGCACCTCCTCCCGGGCTGCCGACACCTGCAGGGTGAGGGGTCTGGTGTCAGGGCTGGAGGGGGCACTCTGAGCACCCCCAGCACCCCATCAAGGTGGTCCTGATTCCCTGCCACCCAGGAGGACACAGGGGACCGGGGCAGATCACAGGACACATGTGCTGACCTCCCGCAGGGCCTCGGCGTAGGAGCTCATGTCGGTCAGGATCACCAGCACGTGTTTCTCGCACTGGTAGGCGAGGAACTCAGCAGTGGTGAGGGCCAGGCGGGGAGTTATGATCCGCTCGATCCTGCCGAGGGGAAGGAGAAAGGAGAAAGGAGAAAAGAGATGGAGATGGAGAAAGGAAGAGGAGAGGGAGGAGGAGGAGGATAAAGGAGAAGAAAGAAGAGAAGGAGAAGGAGAAAGGAGAAGGGAGAAAGGAGAAGAAAGGAGGAGGAGGAAGAGGAGGAGGGGAGCTGCATGCCAGAGCCATGGGGCTGACTCACGTGGGGTCATTGGCCAGGTTGAGGAAGAGGCAAACGTTCTCCATGGAGCCATTCTCCTCGAAGTCCGACTTGAAGAAGCGAGCTGTCTCCATGTTCACCTGACCACAGCGAGGAGATGCCCCGCATTCAGGAGCAGCTCTCCTCACAAGCGGAAACTGAGGCAGGAGAGGGACGAGGCACTGCAGGGGGATGGCAGCAGGGCAGAGTTGTCCCATCCCAGGACTAACTCACCCCCATGGCAGCGAAGACGATGGCGAAGTTGTCCTCGTGGTAGTCCACCACGTCCTTGGACTTCTTCACCAGGCCAGCCTGCCGGCAGATCTGCGCGGCGATCTGCAGTGGGAGACAGAGGGGGGGGCAGCGCGGAGGCAAGCGTCCCTCCAAGAGGGGCCTCAGCTTCCTCAGGACCAGGGTACAGCCCCCACAGCAGCCAGGGGAGGGGATGGAGATGGGTCACATCAGCCACCCCAAAAGGTGGGTCTGACCCCTCATGGCAAGCGGAGGCAGAGCACAGCGGGGAGAGACGATGGCGATGGGCTCCAAGCCTCCCAAATCCCCCCATTCAGCATCATCAACCTCCTTCTCCCCACAGGGACCCACCTCATTGTGGGGGAGACCAGCAGCAGAGAAGATGGGGATCTTCTGGCCCCGGGCGATGCTGTTCATGACATCGATGGGCGAGAGGCCGGTCTGGATCATCTCCTCAGGGTAGATGCGGCTATGGGGGTTGATGGGCTGGCCTGGGGCAGGAAAGGAAGTTGAGGCACCCACGGGACACCCCAGAACAGGGAAATCGCCCCCAAAATGAGGTATGAGCTTCCAGAGCTAAAGCAAAGCAGCCCTTGGGCCAGCGCGGCTCACCAGACAGCACCCCCACCCCCACCCAGGGCACCCCAGTGAGGACAGACTGACCCCAGGCTGCCCACCCAGACCCTCCAGCTTTGCCCACGGCTGGTAAATGAGGCACCCACGGGACACCCCAGAACAGGGAAATCGCCCCCAAAATGAGGTATGAGCTTCCAGAGCTAAAGCAAAGCAGCCCTTGGGCCAGCGCGGCTCACCAGACAGCACCCCCACCCCCACCCAGGGCACCCCAGTGAGGACAGACTGACCCCAGGCTGCCCACCCAGACCCTCCAGCTTTGCCCACGGCTGGTAAAAGCAGCCAGCGACGAGCCATCACCGTTGATGTCCAGGAAGTTCTCGGCCATCACCCGGGGGCCGCGGGCGCTGGGTTTG
>NW_010390737.1:594-837 GCF_000710305.1 Buceros rhinoceros silvestris | reverse complement strand
GCGGAAAAAGCCGCCCGCCGCGGAGCCATCACCGTTGATGTCCAGGAAGTCCTCGGCCATCACCGGGGGACCGCTGTCGATGGGTTTGGCGGAGCCGTTGAAGACCCGACCTGCGAGGAGAGGGCTGCTGGTTGTCCCCCCACCGAACTCACCAAGAAGGGCGAGACGGGCACCCCTGGGTGCCACAGGACATCCCAAATGCCTGGGGTGCCCCCAGAGACCTCCCTGTCCCACCCAAGCCAC
>NW_010390737.1:0-268 GCF_000710305.1 Buceros rhinoceros silvestris | reverse complement strand
CCCCCCCCCCCCGGCGCCCCCGCCCCTATGGGACCCTCTTTGAGAGGGGGGGTTTGTGCCGGGGACGCATCGCCCCTGTCAGAGCGGATCAAGGTGACGGCGAGGTGGGCGCGTTGAGCATGAAAGGTCAGTGACCTTGGTGCACCCACAGCTCTATGCTTCATCCAGCGCAAAGAGCGAGGGGAGGGCAGGGGGGACGCAGCCCAGCACCCGCGGGACCCCGACCCCAGTTTTTGGAGGGGGGAGGAATAGGGGGGAAACAACCCCC
>NW_010390736.1:2832-9226 GCF_000710305.1 Buceros rhinoceros silvestris | reverse complement strand
CCCCCCTTCTCAAACCGCGAGAGGCATAAATCCTATCTTGGAATTAATGAATGGGGCAAAATAAATCCTGACACTTAAAAGCAGGAAAACGTTTGTGTTTGAACTCAGCAAGAGAAAGCAGGCTCCAGAAATCCTCTGTGGAGGCATTTCTCTGCCAAGCTCCCTCCCCCAGATGAATGAATAAATGCACCTGCAGTTTGAAGTCCTAAACATTTACACCATAAACATCTGCATAGTTGGAAGGTCTTTGCTTTGGCACTCACTGCTGTAATCTACAGATAGCAATATTCCTGCCTCTCAGAAACAATCTGAAGCCATGGCTAACCATTCGCACAACACTGACTGGGAGCCAGGGTTTCATCGTAGTTCCTTGCAGAAGGTCTCTATGGTGACAGGGATTCACAGCTACTCAGAAACGATGCAACGTAAAACTTCATGCTCAAGCAGTTCTCGAGGTCCCAAGAAGAAGCCTGTTTCATAAGCGCAATCCTAGTAGTGCAGAGGAGGCATACGCACGCTTCTGCAGAGTGCTGAAGGCAGGGGTAGGAATTTGTTGAAGCAACTGAACAAATTCAGATACTAGGTTTTTCTGCTGGTTCCTTGGCTTCCTTTCTGAAGCAGTAAAAGCTCTGAGAAGATCATTCCTATCCCTAAAATTGAGATACCTTCAAACAGTGGCACAGAGAATCCTCTGGAAAGAGAGAAAGGTGGCGATTTGAGTGTCTAGCACACAGGAAAAAAGGTTAAGACAACATTTGGCAACAGTTAGTATTTATTTATTTTAGACACCAACCTTCTAAATAACTGCAACAATCTCAGATGTTACCATGGGGTATTAACTTGAAAATTACGACTTTTTAATACCAGTATCTGTAAGCTTCACTCCATCTGTTCTTCCTGGCCCACATTTATGCTACTGGTGTCTGTCCAGTTGCTCCTGCTGCACAAGAGTGACACTTGGCCTGATATGTGCTTAAATAGAATCTTTTTAATTTGTTTAAAAATTGGAGGGGAAAAATGGGGGAAAAAAGGTTCTATTTTACTTATACTCACATTTTGGAAATTATCTATTTAAATTTTTGATAGAACATTTGTATGCAAGATAAATGCATGATTGTAAATTGAAGAATGGCAATGGTAGTGTATAAAAAAATTAATTATATTATTTGAAAGATTTGATTTAGAATACTAGTTGAGTTTCAACAATGTAATATTTTCTGGAAACCTGAAAATAAATGAGGATTCATTATGGCTTAACTTACACAGCAGAGAACACAGTAATGGCCAGGAATTTGGCACAGGGCACGTTGTTTGCTTTCACCAGTGTGTGATTCATCAGAACTCTTCCTAGGCCAGTAGTCACAAAGCAGTGCAGTGTGTTGCCAAAGGCATCAGTGATCTTGGCCACCTTTACAGTATAAATTTTAGTGACGTGATTGTGGTGGCTGCGGCAGCTCTAATAGAGAGACCACCTGCTGAGCGTCATCCTGAGCTTGTACAAACATGAGGCTTCAATACGCAAATTTAATAGCTTAGACCTTGGAAGCATCAGAGATGCATCAGTACAGCATCAGCTCTGAGCTAAAAAGCCCAACTTCTCTGCAAGGCGAAACTGACTCAGACATGGACCAGCATCAGCTCTGATGTTTGTCTAAACAGAGGCTCTTCAGTTGTTTGTTTCGGCAAAGGCCTTTGATTCACAAAATGAAAAATCCACTTGTCTTGAATGATGAGTACACCTGCGCTGCTGCCACCTGGAGCTGATTCAGTTTGCTCTAGGTTGGAGATGTCTGTACCTTTTCTATAGCGTTCTGTAAACACGTCTAAATGAAATGAGGACATTGCAATGCAAGCATCAGGAGATTAGACAGTCACTCTGGACTGTTTAGTACATGGCATTTAGGAACAGGGAATCGTAAGGTAACCCACTCTCTGGGATAGTGGGATCTTCGTTAAGGACTTAGTGATGTAACAGTAGCTGGACACATTGTCGTGATTTTACCTGGTGGGCAGCTGAACACTACACAGCCTTTTGCTCCCTCCCTCCCCCCTCCCAGTGGTACGAGGGAGAGAATCAGAAAAAAAAAAAAAGTAAAATTCGTGGGTTAAGATAAAGACAGTTTAATAGGACAGAAAAGGAAGGGAAAATAGTAACAATAATAATGATAATAATAATGATAAAATAATTAGAGTACACAAATCAAGTGATGTACAGTGCAGTTGCTCACAAGCCACCAATCAAAGCCCAGCCAGTTCCCGAGCAGCAGCCCCTGGCCAGCTTTCCCCCTAATTTGTATACAGAGCATGAAGTCCTATGGGATAGAATATCCCTTTGGCCAGTTTGGATCAGCTGTCCTGGCTGTGTCCCCTTTGAACTTCTCATGCCCCTGCAGCCTCCTCACTGGCAGGGCAGCATGAGAAGCCAAAAAGTCTTTGATTTAGTGTAAATGTGGCTTAGCAACCACTAAAACATCAGTGTGTTACCAACATTATTCTCATCCTAAATCCAAAACACAGCACGGTACCAGATGCTAGGAAGAAAATCAACTCAATCCCAGCCGAAAGCAGGACACATGTCCTGTTGGTGTAGCTATGCTAGGTATACTAATGTCGTTCTGTCAAGACCAGCATCCGCTGTGGAGCACCTGAGATCTACATACGAATCTGTGCTACATGGGAAATGCATAACGTTATTCCTCATTAGAAGGGAAACCATAACCATTGTTATTATTCCCTGCAGAAGGGAAACCATACCATTTCCACTGAAGTCTGTGGAATCCCAGAAGAGGATTAAGTTCTGTGATTAGGCTAAGTTAATCGGAGAGGTTTAATTATTTGATACCACACAAGAAATAGAATTACTGACTTTTGCATCCTTTCCAAATGTGACATTTCCAAGCAGGTCTGTAATGGCAGTCTCAAAGGACCAGTGCAGTCCCCAGCACAGCCAAAGGACAACCTGTTGCTAAGCAACCAGTATAAGTGCACTGCTCATCATTTATTTCATTCGGAAAGGAACATATTCTTTAAGTCCTTCATCTTAGCTCCTGAGCACAAAGAGTTTCCCACTTGTTTTTTCCAGAGCTGTGCATGCATGTAGAATAGCTAATTTGCACAAAATGTGCAATTTAAAGAGCAGGTGCCAGAGAAAAACATGCAAAATGGAAGGTTTGAAAAACTGGCACAAGTATTTTAGCCCTTCCTAACATCAGCATCTTGAATTTACCTCTTTGTTTCTGTGTCCACTGTACTTGAAAACGGGCTGCCTTGATCGCATGTATGCGGCAGAGCTGTCTGGAGAGTTTGCCGATGTTTGATGATGCACCCTCTTTTAAAGAATGCTCTGTCATGGCTTTCCCACTCTTCTCATGGTTTTCCCATTCTTTTTTTTTTTTCTGATAAACAGACGCCAGAACTGGATCCTGACTTTCCAGCCTGAAGATTCCAAATCTCAGATTCTGTAATTGTTTGAGAAAAGCAGATAAATAGCTTTGGAAAAGAGCATTTAGTGCACTACATCTAACACCACTCTCACTTTAGAGCTTGTTCCTATAGTGAAATAAAATCCTACAGTTCTGCTAGGCTTACATCTGTGTATCTGAAATCAGCCCTGGCCTGAAGAGGCTCTGGCTACATTGTCCTGAAGGAGTGGTTCATCATGTTTCCCAATCTGAATAAAACCACACAATAGAAATCAGATCTAAAACCACAAACAGAAGTCAGATAATGCACAAAAAAAGAAAAAAAAAAGGGAAGTTGGTCAAAATCAATAATGCATTTTGGTTTCTAATGGCCATAATAAATGCATATTTTATTGCATGTCATCTGAAAGATACATAAGCCCTGCATGCGTACTGAGGCAGGTAGGGCATGCTGTCTTCATGTATGCCCCATCTTACTGTACAGAGGAGGCTACCTTTGGCTGGGAAGAAGTCGGTATGCCTTTCAGTTCTCCCCCCTAGCAGAAGTAGCAAGTACATTCATTGACTGATCTCTTTTATTTTTTTTTGACCACATTTGCGATCTCATGCAAATGCTCTAGGATGTAAATTATTCATGGGTAGCCCAAGAATGGCAACAGTTCAGGTATTATAAGGGCCCACAAATGGTAAAATATAACTTTCTGTTGCCCCAGACATTGCGCATGCGAATGTTTCCATCTGTTCACAACCTCCTACCTGACAGACAGCACAGGGAATTTAAGCTCAGCTCTGTCTGGGCAGGGCCTTCTAACACAGCTGCAGGTTTTCCTGGCTACTGTCAGCAATTCCTGCACCTCTGCATCACACTCCAGAAGTTCAGAGCCAGGTGGAGACAGGGAGCAAAAGCCACGCTGAAAGCCATCATGTTGCACTGGGACACAAAATCGGCATAGAGACAGAGGTGTAAGTCACTCACTGTCACTCAGGCAGACTGTCCAAGACATCACTGAAGGTCTCCTGTTTTTCACACCCACACTCAAAGTAGATGGAGTGCCTGGGTAGCTGAAGATGCTTTTGGGTGTAGCCACTGACGATCTTTCTGCTGCTGATCCAATGGATCATATCAGATGCAGACAGATGTCTTACTGTCCCTTTGACTGAGTGAAAAGGATGTCTTTGACTGAGTGAAAAGGATGTCTTTGACTGTTATGGTTTCCAAACGATGTATTTTGTTAAATGAAATGCGGTGTGGGAGTACTGCACTGTTTGCAAGCTAAGCTGTATCTTGGGAGCAGCAACTAACAACTACATCTTATTTTAGAGTTGAGAAAAGTAAAGCACAGCATTGAAAAAATGCTGCTGATCTCTGCATGGTGACAAGAGAAGAAACCAGGTGTCTTCAGATACCCAAATCTCTTCCTGCCCCTGTCCTTCACTGGTACCTCTACTTTCTACACTTAAACAGGGAATTCTCTTTATTGAAGGACTCACCTTAAGTCTTTGCCTCGTGTCTGTGGATCCACAGGATCCATGACGCCAAGTTCCCACAGCTGAGTCGATACTTCTTTCTTATCTCCGCTCTTGTATATGCAGGAAGGTTGCTTGCCCGCAGGCTAGCACTGCAGTACTAGGTCACATAACGTAGCTGTCACAATTGGGAGCAAGAGAGCAAATTTGCTCCTTAACCTGGCAGCCTGGTCACGAAGAGATTGGGTCTGATTTTGAGATGGAAATAATTGTCGTTTTCACTCCCGTGGTTTGATCTGTTAAAGTGAATTACTGGCTGTCCTGCTTTATTTAGGGAACACTCTTCCAAAGCTGCTGCTTCCTATTTCTTCTGAACATTGTCTTCGATAATCTCACGTTGCAGAGAACACCATCAAGCTACCTGTCACAAGGAGCTGACTTGAAGCATAATTCTGGGAAGGTTAACTCGCCAAATCAAAAGCAAACTTGCTTAAAGAGTGCACTAGCAGGGAAATACGAGAGTCTCTTTTTTTTTTAATCAAGTCCAAATGAAGTAACAAAACGGGCCACTTTTCAATTTGCTTGTTTTCAAGTTGCAAGATTCACAACAGCATTTAGTTTTGAAAAAATCAGCATTTTTCACTAGAAACAAATTAGTCAATAAATGGTTCACCAGGTTTCGCAAGAAGACACCATGTGACTAGCATACGTTGAAATAAAACTATGGAGGAAATAAATTACAGAGGAAAATACAGCACAAATAACAGGCAAGTGATCTTGAGGAAAGAAGTGTGGTACGAAATTGAGTAAAGGGCAAAACATGAGATGTAGTTTCACAGAAAATCTGAGCTAGCTCCAATTAAGCTTAACTTAGGATGCAGAAGCTGTTTGCCATTTTAGTATTAATTACTAAGGTAAGCTGAGCCATTCTGCCAGATCTTGAGCCAGCTTGAGAAGCCGTAAGCACCAGAATGCGGTAGCATGTGTAAATATCCTAAGTGAACCAATAATGAGAAGGGAGAAATAACGCGTAGATCATAGATTTGGCTGCAATTCAATACTTCTGTGATTTTTTTTTACATGACTTTAAAGAAAATGTAGGGGAAATAAAGAGTAGATGAGGAGATATGACTGTCTACCAAGGGTATATGATGTGCTCTTTACAAATTACTATAGAGTCTAAGAGAGAGAAAAGAGGAAGTTCAAGTCAGCATGTTGAATACATTTACTCTAATACAATTTTACTGAATGATTTTCAGCTGTAAACAAGTTTGCATTTCAGATTCTGTGTAAAATAAATCCCTTCATAGAGACACTATAAAAATACATTTTCCCTTTGCCCTCAGTCAGCTGTAGTTTATGCATTAACACGGACTCTCTGCTAGAAGCCTTTGTTCTTTTGAAGAGCCACTCCTCTGGGATTTAGGCTTTCTGGTTGGCCACTGTACCGAGCTCTCCTGATAAGACAGCAGGTGGATCTGAACAGCAGCCAAGTTAATAACCTG
>NW_010390736.1:0-2720 GCF_000710305.1 Buceros rhinoceros silvestris | reverse complement strand
ACCAGGGACAGGAAGGGTAGTAGCAATTACCCAGCGAACATTTTCATTGAAGGAGTGTTTCTCCTTTGAAACCTCAGAAATGAAAATTGATATTCATAGCCACATTCTACCTAAGGAATGGCCTGACCTGAAAAAGGTAATAAGAGTTTAGATATTCAGTGCCTTATGTTATCAGCAACCATCGCTACCAATGTAATTTTTGAAGGACCAATGAATGAAGGGTTCTGTTATAAATATCTCTAGGGTTTTATCTAATTTGATTATTTTTTTCAGATATAGGGTATTTGTATTGCATTACTTTGCCAAGCAAGAGTCCCAGGAAGAAATGGGTGGGAAAGTGGGCTTGGTTTCCCACTCTTTATTTAGGCTGAAGCAATTGATATGTTCCTGCTTGGTTTTTTGTGACACCTAAAACTGACAAATGATGGGGTGTAAATTCCACTTTCTTGATAAAACCAGAGCTGTCAAGTTCCCAAATGGTGTTCACTTTTGTTTTAAATAAGAGAAATAAGCAAGTATTAGACAAGATTGGTGTTACCTAAGACAAAAGTCATTCACATCTTGTACCTACAGTCATGAAAGTCCTTACCTTCAATGGGAGTGGGGTCACTCTAACACTCTAACTATAGTTAATTGAGGATGATGATCATTTTACTAATATATGTTATTTTTTCAGTTACTGGAAAAAAGTAGCATATTGTATTAAAAATACAAAATCTTAGTTGTCAAAACACTGAAGCTATAAGTCAACTTGTCTTAACTCTGAATCTTTGCGTGGTTTTATTACTATTCTTCAATGACATAAATTGATTCTTGACAGTAATAATTGTCATGATCCTGTGAAGAGTATTTGAGAATGCAAAGTGTCATTTAGGTTTTCCAGTAATAAATCGAATCCTTTACTTATTTCAGATTATCAAAATCCATATGGTCATCTCATTCTGAATTAGGTTTTAGAGTTACTGCCAAAATAATTAAAATCACAATCAAGTGTAGAGATGTTTGATCACTTTTTGACTTAGAAGGGATCACATCTCCAATGCTACAAAGGGGACTGAAAAACATCACATGAAATTATATTTATGTAGACTTTATACACATATACATATAAAATTATTTGCATTTAAAAATTACATTCAGATTTCCAGGATAGCTGTTTTTTATAATCCTTTAATGTTTCCATTTGTGATAAAAAATCAGAGTAGAAAAGAGAAGTCCTGCTTTGTTGCTTCTTTCCTTATTGTAATTCCATGTTGGTTGTAGTTTGAATGAACATTCCCTGGGTCTGACGGGAGTATGGAACCGTTTGATTCCATTTTGCCTGTCTTTGACAACCAAAGAATACCGTTAGTTCAGCCATGCTCTTGGGACACACTAACTGAAAATCTGGTTTATACTCTACATTTCTTTCACTTTGTTGTTTTGAGGTTGATGATGACAAATTCTCAGTTAAGTGTTTCATACGTATTAGCTCTGTGTTTCTGAGATTTTAAACATGATGGTCCAGTATCAGTTCAATACCAGCCAGAGAGCAGCTGGAACATGTAAACAGCATATTAGAGAAAAGCCACGGGAAAACCTGGCGTTAAGAACATACATAGGATTATTTCTTCATTAGCAGTGAAAATTAACAACATTACGCATAAAACCTCCTGGAAAGGAATGTTTGTCTCCTTGTTTTTCTGGGAAGGTCTTTTTAAACATCCACTTGAACTTCCTATTTGTGATAATAAGAGCTCTTCAACAAAAACCCCATAAACACTGACTGGATAATGTAGGTGAGATGACAGATATTTTTTAGATCAAATATGTCTGGTTTATATGGATAGGAGTTTAAATATCCAGACTACAAAGACAGATTACTCGTCTTGCTTCAGATGTAGTTTTCTTTGTGCAGTAATAACACAATATAAAGCACCTATAAAATCCTTTCATTCTAATTTTGCATTATTTTAAAAGATGGGGTTTTGTCTGTGTGTACTTTAAAAGGGCAATAAATTCACCGAGATACAATCACCCCAAGAATCCCTTGATGTTCACAGCTGTACATTGAGGCTGAATTCACTACTCTTAGAACCTGTAGGCCAGTGTTGCATTTTTTAAACACTGATAAAGAGGCAAATAGCAAATTCTTTAAAGTTCATTTCCACCTGCTAGTTTTTGTTTCCTCTGTTCAAAAGATTGAGCAATTCTATGGTTTATTAATGGGCCCAGTATAGAAAACAACTCTCAGAATTCCCTTGAGTCCTCTGAAAATTCAAGCCATTAACATAGTTCTCTACATCTCATGCATGGAAAAGCAATGAGGCCATCCTGACATGCACACATAGCGCTAAACTTTCTGTCTTTTTTCCAGCCTTACAGATGCTGAACCTTGAATCTAGAAAATTCTGTTCTCAAGATACCTATTTAAGAGGTTAGGAACCCATAACAAGTAAACAATTCATAGAAGTAAATTAAATAAGGACTGTCAATACATCCAACTAGTAACTGAGAGGAGGAAAGAAGAAAATAAGTTCAAAACCAGACCAGTGAGTTTCTCTATTGCCTAAATGCTCCTTGAGCACCTTTAAGGTGCTAATTTTCTGCACAGCTTACAACTGCAATTAGCATGGAGCTAGTGAAAACTTAAAGTTCTCATTAGGTGTCACCCACAAAATTTTCCCTAAATTTAAATATTTATAATACATAAGATTATAAAAATACATAAAATATATATG
>NW_010390735.1:2300-2698 GCF_000710305.1 Buceros rhinoceros silvestris | reverse complement strand
GTTTTCTTACCGACGATTTTATTGAAAAGGCTGTGGGGCTTTTTCTTTTTTCCTTTTTTTCCCTTTTTTCCTCCCGTTTCCCAGTCAACAGCCACGCTCCAGAAAGAGGTTTCCCTTTGCCCTGTGCGTCTATTTAAAAAGTGATTGGTAAAAATGCTGCAGAAACATTTGCAAAACATGGAAATTATTGAAAATATCTCGTGACAAAAAAAAATCATTTTCTTCCAAATAAAGATCTCTTCTTTTTTTTTTTTTTTTCCCATCAGAAAAGCTTTCAGTGTGCAAAATGTCGACCGCTTTGACCTCTTCTCCCAGCGGGCCAGGACGCACCCACCTCTCTGCTCCAGGAGGATGGGTTTTCAGAGAGCTAAACATCACCAGGAGGAGATCTAGGCACA
>NW_010390735.1:1497-2154 GCF_000710305.1 Buceros rhinoceros silvestris | reverse complement strand
CCCCTGCACCCCCGCCAGACCCGCAGCAGGGTGGGGGGTCCCCAGGGGAAGAGGTGGCAGGGCCAGCTCACGGGCGAGCCCTTCCCCGCCTGCCCAGGAAGGGGGAAGAAAGCCCAAAGGTATTTATTTGGTCACTAGCGTCATGAGTTCCCGTTCGTTCTCAGCCCGTCACAGAGAGAGGAGGACTGCAAGGCTGCAGAGAGCAAAGTGGGGTGAGGTCGGCGGGGCAGCAAGCGGAGGCGTTAGAGATTGTCATACATACGCAACGTCTTCTCCAGCTGCTGGCTGACGCGCTGGTAGAAGATGATCTGCTGCTTCAAGTAAGACTGCATCATCCTCTTGAAGTCGGCCACGCGCCGCTCGTGGAAGTGGTTCATCTCGGCCTGCAGGGCGAAGCCCACCACGCGGCAGCGCTTGCGGATCCCATCCGCCTCCTCCTGGTCCATCCTGCCCTCGTCGCTCATCCGCTGGCTCTCCTTCACCTTCGCGAAGGCGCCTGGTGAGGCAGGGCCGGGGGTGAGGGGCTGAGGGATCCGTGCCACCCTCCATCCCCCAGCCCTGGCTGGCAGCAGCCTGGACCCGCAGCCAGAGCTGCCCCTCCCGGGTGAGGGGAGGAACTGCACGCTCCCAGGCTGTCATCTGCCCCCGCGCCCCCAC
>NW_010390735.1:1054-1394 GCF_000710305.1 Buceros rhinoceros silvestris | reverse complement strand
TGGCTGGCGGCAGCTGGGCCGCGCAGCCAGATCTGCCCCTCCCGGGTGAGGTAAGGACCTGCACGCTCCCAGGCTGTCATCTGCCCCTGCCCAGCCATCCCCCGCCCTCTCCTCCAAACTGGGGAAGACCACAAGCCTTTTCCCTCAGCCTCCAACCTCCCCAACTCCTCTCCCATCCCACGCCTCAGCAGTCAGCCTCGGACTTCGCGGGAGGTTAGGAGGGCTGGGCTGCTGACGGGGTGCCAAGCCTGCCCTTGCAAAAACGGTTGCTATCACCCCATGGATGGGGGTCAGGAGCAGCCCTGGGCCACCCCGGCCCGAGAGGCAGTGAGGGGGGGGG
>NW_010390735.1:0-870 GCF_000710305.1 Buceros rhinoceros silvestris | reverse complement strand
GATGCTCTGCCACCAGCTTTCCCCTCTCCTTCCAGTTATTTTTACAGCTCGGTTTCGAAAGAATCCTGCCTGGCTCCAGCCCCGCATTCCTCCCCCTCATCAGCACAGCGGCTGTTTCCCTCAAAACAGGATCTGTCCCACAGCTTGCTGAGCTCTTTTCCCTTCTCCCTGCCCTCTGCTGGGAGCGCTGGACCCAGGGTTATGGTGCTCCCACCGTGCCAGCCCGGTTCCCAGAGGAGGAGGAAGAAGCAAGGGTTGGAGGCCAAATCCTGCCTCCCGCTCTGCCCACGCGGCCTCGCTTCCGGGCGGGATCCGGCCCCGCTTCGCCCGCCACGGTAAACAAGGCAGGAAGGGAAAGGCGAGGCAGCGGCCAGGGCTGCCTCGCATCCTCCCCTTTCCGCTTTGCCGGCCCGGCCGCCCCCCGGGATGCGGAGCAATGCGCCGGCACCCTGGATGCTCGGACACGGAGAAGCCTGCCTTCCCCCAGGGGAAAACTCCCTGTCCCCCCAAATCTGGGGACGCTGGTGTGGGCAGCCCGGCTGGGAGGAGTGCGTGGACTTTGGCCTCGCTCCCCGTCTGCGTCACACCATGCTGCCTGGGTGTGAAGGGACACCGAGTCCTGCCCATCCACCTCGTGTCCCCTCTCTCCCCCTTCCTGCCCCCCCCAAAACCCAGGGGACTGGCAAGAACAAGGGGACAAAGGGGACACATGGAGCCTCAGGGGGAAAACCCACCCCTCCTGGGCTCAGCCGTACTCTGCAAGAGTTTGACCCTGGCTGTCCCCAGAAAGTCCAGCATGTCCTGTCCCCCCCACCCCCACTCAGAGGAGCGAAGTGGGTCTGGCAGGAAGAAGGACCATGTCCACGTGGT
>NW_010390734.1:0-483 GCF_000710305.1 Buceros rhinoceros silvestris | reverse complement strand
GTGCTGATGCCAGGGGCTCGGTTGAAGTAATTAGCAGGGAGGCCTCTGGGTTCTGCGGTCGGTGGGGACAGGAATAACCCCCCTGAGCTCACAGCATCCCCTGGGGCAGGGGCGCACCGCGAGGCACGAGGGTCCTTGGGCAGGACACGTGTTGCGGGTGGGAGCGTAAAGCCCCCCGTTACCAAAGCGTGGCCAAAGGTGGTGCCAGAGCTGGAGCGAGACCAGCCGGGCGCGGGCAAGCGGGTGCAGGAGCTCACCGCCGGGTGCTGGGGGACCCCCTGCCCGTCCCGGTGCACAGGACAGCGGGTTCAGGCAGCGATTTCGAGGGGTTTTTTCAAGAGTCAGGGCTGGAGCAAAGCTTTGAGTCATCAGCGCTACCTCGCGCTTCCCGTACATGAAACCGTGGCCTTAATTAAACCGAAGCGGAGCCTTAATTAAACACAACTCGGAGACAGCCTACGTGGCCAGCCGGCAGCCGGCTCC
>NW_010390733.1:3013-3228 GCF_000710305.1 Buceros rhinoceros silvestris | reverse complement strand
GGGTGCTGGTGCAGGAGGGAACAGGGGAAGAGAAGACGCGGAGCCCAGCTCTCGCCCGTCCCCACGCTGGGCTCCATGAGATCACAGCAACATGGCCCCAGGTGCTAGCGCTGGGGTCTGGGTTGGATCCTGTCCCGGTGGCCCCTCTCTGGGGGGCTGGGGGAGCGGCCCCTGAGGGGTGGCCCCCATTTCCCACCAGCACTGAGTCCCTCCTG
>NW_010390733.1:2675-2993 GCF_000710305.1 Buceros rhinoceros silvestris | reverse complement strand
GGGTGCTGGTGCAGGAGGGAACAGGGGAAGAGAAGACGCGGAGCCCAGCTCTCGCCCGTCCCCACGCTGGGCTCCATGAGATCACAGCAACATGGCCCCAGGTGCTAGCGCTGGGGTCTGGGTTGGATCCTGTCCCGGTGGCCCCTCTCTGGGGGGCTGGGGGAGCGGCCCCTGAGGGGTGGCCCCCATTTCACACCAGCACTGAGTCCCTCCTGCCCGTGTCACCGAGATGAAAAGCAGCGAGGCTGGGACCAGCTCCTGCCGGAAGCCTTTGCCTCCCGGAAGGATGCTGGGTGCTGCGTGGTTGGAAATGCAGCT
>NW_010390733.1:2171-2447 GCF_000710305.1 Buceros rhinoceros silvestris | reverse complement strand
CAGGAGAGGAAAGAAAAAGCCACTCTCCCCACAAGAGGCTTCCACCATCTAAAGGCATAAAGCAGCAGTCACTTCAGGCTCTCCCAAACTGTTCACCTGCCCATCCCAACACCCCGAAACAGGGATTCCGGGGGGCACCTTCAAAGATCCCAGATATTAAAGTGAGTTCTATGGCTCATCCTCTCCCTTCAAGACAAGCAAGCGCAGGGAGTGGCTCAGCACCCCATCCCATGGCCCAGCGCTACGGGTGTTCCCCCCCAGCACCCTGCCCCCAGG
>NW_010390733.1:1768-1996 GCF_000710305.1 Buceros rhinoceros silvestris | reverse complement strand
CCGCCACACCAGTAGGTCAGGGGCACTCCAGCAGCCACCGTTTCCTCACAGCACTGCAGGGACAACGGGAACAACCCAAGACACCCCCGAATCAGGAGCGTGGGGTCGGAGAAACGCACTCGACTAGGAAAGACCTGAACCAGCCTAAAGCAACCTGCTCCCTCCTCCTCCTCCAGGGACCCCTGAAGCTCTTCAAGCCTCTCCCGCAATGTTCCGGCTGCGCCTCCT
>NW_010390733.1:392-1665 GCF_000710305.1 Buceros rhinoceros silvestris | reverse complement strand
GCCCGCGCCTGCCCCAGCCGCTGCTGCTCTGGCTCTCCGCACCCCACCTGAAACCACACGCGGCCTTTGTTTCAGCTCAACAGGGACCAGACACTTCCAGAACCCCCCTGAAAAGGCAAAAAAAAAAAAAGGCTCTGTGACTCTTCCCTGACCAGGCTTTCACCTCAGCTCCAGGGTTTTCCAGGCTGCAGACACTATCTCATTTCCCCCCTGCCCCCTCCCAGCCCCGGCAATTACTGCTTAAGCTGTTAAAACAAGCGTGGTGGGTCTGGTACGAAGTGGAAAATCTGATCCCAGGGAAGCGAGCGGGGGAAAAGGGAGGTCAAGGGGAGGTGGGCTGGGAGCGACAGAGAAAAGGATCAGGCGAGGAGCAGTTTCCCTCCACCCCAGGAGCAAACGCCCCTTCTCAGGGGCTCCTGGCCCCAGCTGATGCCTCCAAATACCAGCCCCAGTGCCAGCCCAATGCAACACGGGTGCTGCCAGCTCCCCACAGCAACACCTCCACATTTCAAAGTCCCAGGCTGATGGAAACTTGTTCCAGGCTGGGTAAGGGCAGGGGGTGGGGAGGGAAATGCTGCCCCGCACTCGGTCGTTGCTCCTCAGGGACCGCCTGGACCCACAGAGGCGATATGAGGCTTTGACTGCACTTGCAAACCCTGTCGCCGTGTGCCAGGGACTGCGCCCAACCCCGACAACGTGCTGCACAGTCGCCGTTTTCTTGGTGCTCCACCACCCCCAAATCAGCAGCAGTGTGAGAATCAAGGCTTCGGCAAGAACAGATTTAGCTTCCGCACGCCTAGAGAAGGGCAAAACCCCACCAGAGCCGGCAATGACAACTTTCAGGACTCCCCAGAAAGTGTGACAGGAGTTTTGTGGTGGCAATAGATGCCTGCACCACGAGCAGCCCCAAAGCCCCAGCACTGGGCAAAACTACCACCTTTTCCCGTCAACCTCGTCCCAGCCCACAGGAAAATGGATGCAACCTCTCCACCTTCCAGCTAGTGGTTCAAAACAAACAAAAAAAAGACTTTAATTTATACAAAACAAAACCACGTATAATCAGTTGGACAACACTGACTGTACAAAGGAATAAAAAAATAAAAGGATAGACCAAAAAAACCCGACTTGGGAATGGTACAAGTGTTGGAGAGCAGCTACGGACTAGTGTTGACATCAGATGCAAGAATCTTTTCCTTTTAAATTAAAAGCAAAAACAAACAGAGAAGTTTTTTGCTGAGCGATGGCTCAGTAAATCTTTCCCCCTCATTACGGA
>NW_010390733.1:0-208 GCF_000710305.1 Buceros rhinoceros silvestris | reverse complement strand
TCTGTTGGCACGTAAAAAGGGAAAAACCCCCCCCCAGCCGCAGGGAACGGGCGTGGGAGGTGTCACGCGTGGCAAGACCAAGCCAAGCAGAGGTGCAGCGAGTGTTCCCGGACATGCAGCAGCTTTGTGACGTCAGGCAGGAAGCCTTCGTCCCTCCTGGCCCCGCGCTGTCCCGGGAGCGAGCCGGCGGAGGGGCCCCGCGGTATGT
>NW_010390732.1:2555-2932 GCF_000710305.1 Buceros rhinoceros silvestris | reverse complement strand
GGTGCGCAGGGACTAGAGAGCACCTCTGCCGTTTCCCTGGACCTGACATGAGTCTGAGTGATTAAACCGCACGGGAATCGAGTTCGGGATTTTGTTTGTGTTTGGTTGGTTTTTGTTTTGGATTTTTTTTCTTGCAGAGATGGGGATGCAGGACCCGCTACCTCCTGCGCCTCGGTGCGCAGGGACTAGAGAGCACCTCTGCCGTTTCCCTGGACCTGACATGAGTCTGAGTGATTAAACCGCACGGGAATCGAGTTCGGGATTTTGTTTGTGTTTGGTTGGTTTTTGTTTTGGATTTTTTTTCTTGCAGAGATGGGGATGCAGGACCCGCTACCTCCTGCGCCTCGCACCGGGGCCTCACCCGGGCGCGTCACCCG
>NW_010390732.1:1934-2242 GCF_000710305.1 Buceros rhinoceros silvestris | reverse complement strand
CCCCGAAACACGAGGCGCGCCCCCGGGATCCCTGCGTGGTGAGGGGCCCTCGGGAGTGATCTCTCCCAACACAACAGACGCTGTACCTGGAAACGGCCTCGGTGCAGCGCACACAGACTTTTCGGCCGCTCTTTCGCCCGTCCCTTTTGGGCGTTTGTTGCAGTGACAGGACAGTTTTGGGGTCACTCGAAGGATAAATGGGGATCTGGGGTTCCAAGCGGTGCGTGTCCCCCTTCCAGCCCCTGCTCTGCCGACCCTAGGCCCCGCAGGAAGGGATGCTCGCCCCCCGGAGCCGGTAGCCCTCTCGG
>NW_010390732.1:871-1217 GCF_000710305.1 Buceros rhinoceros silvestris | reverse complement strand
GCGAGGCTCCCCCCGGCAGCGCTCCTTCTGCTCGGGCAAGCCGGAGTACTCCGAAAAAATAAACGAAAAATTCCATATATACATAAAAAATAATCTCCTGCCCGATTCCGGAATCTCTCCCTTCGGGTTTTCTTGTCGTTGTTGTTATTCTCGCTGTTATTTAACTCTGCCGCAGTGAAATCCCGAGGCCTCACCATCGAGGGTTGCCCTCACCTCGTTTCTTTCGTTCGCCGAAATAATTGCTGGGGAAGTAAATGGCCGGGGAAAAAAAAAAAATTAAAAACCCAAACAAAGAAACAAAACCTATTCAACGAGCTCTCACACTCAGATACCCTCCTCCATGAGC
>NW_010390732.1:588-827 GCF_000710305.1 Buceros rhinoceros silvestris | reverse complement strand
GCGAGGCTCCCCCCGGCAGCGCTCCTTCTGCTCGGGCAAGCCGGAGTACTCCGAAAAAATAAACGAAAAATTCCATCTATACATAAAAAATAATCTCCTGCCCGATTCCGGAATCTCTCCCTTCGGGTTTTCTTGTCGTTGTTGTTATTCTCGCTGTTATTTAACTCTGCCGCAGTGAAATCCCGAGGCCTCACCATCGAGGGTTGCCCTCACCTCGTTTCTTTCGTTCGCCGAACTAC
>NW_010390732.1:0-297 GCF_000710305.1 Buceros rhinoceros silvestris | reverse complement strand
CCTGGCTGCGGGCAGCGGGGTGCCCCGAAGTGGTTTTTAGAAAGTTTCTTCTGCTTTGAGCTGGTTTTGCTTTTTATTAAGTGGTGGACAAGGGAGAGAGAGAGGGCTGGGGTGGGGGAGTTGGGAGGGGAGAAACAACCAAGGAGGGAAGAATTAAGCAAGGTAGAAGAGTAAGGAAGGCAAATCCGCTGAAAGCTTTCTTGGAGCAGAAAGGTCCCAGCGCTGCTCGAATGGAGACTCGCAAAATGGTCTGAAATCAAGTAAATGAATCCGTCTCTGGGTGGTTTTTAACGACGA
>NW_010390731.1:623-975 GCF_000710305.1 Buceros rhinoceros silvestris | reverse complement strand
CCGCTCCCGGAGGGGCCGGACTGAACCGAACCTGCCGTGAGCCACGCGGGGCCCCGCGTCTGGATCTTTCCCTTTCGGAAGGAGAAAGCGCTTCGGCTGGAGCTGGGGGGACTCTTAATCTCCCCGGGGATACAGTTAATTAACACCCGGCAGGTAATTAAACAGTTCACCCAGCGCTTTTCCATCTCCTTTTCCCTTCCCCATCGTCGTTCCCTCTCTGGGGTCGCTCCAAAATCAACCGCAGGACAGGGGGGAGGGTTAATTCCAGAGAAGGAACGTTCCTTTAGGACTCGATCTGGGAGGAAAATGAGGGGAAACATCAGGGACAAAAATCAGGACAATCCAGCGCTGC
>NW_010390731.1:0-429 GCF_000710305.1 Buceros rhinoceros silvestris | reverse complement strand
GGCACGGACGCTCTGGCCGAACCTGCCCGGGATCCGCGCCGGCGGCTCCCACCCGGGTTGGGGCTTCTCGGGGCACCGGAATGCGTCGCGGAGATGATCCGGCGTGTTTGTGCCGGAGGGATGGGGTGGAAAATACACCCCGAGACCCCTTTGGGCTACCGAAAGGCGGAGGGGAACCTCACCCAATAGTCGAGGAGTCGCTTCTCCTTGCCAGCTCCCCAGCCCAGCAGCTCCGCCAACACCTTCCGCAGGGACCGCAGAGGGGGCTGGAGCTTCTCAAGGCACCAAAAATAATTTTAAAAGGACATTTTGAAGCAATCAGCACCTCGAAAATATTCAGTTTTCTGGGGAGGGAAGCAAAGACCACCCCAAATGTCGCTGCTGTCCGTGGGAGCGAGAACCGAGTCTCTCGAATGGGACCAGACGCCG
>NW_010390730.1:1535-4141 GCF_000710305.1 Buceros rhinoceros silvestris | reverse complement strand
GGCCCGGGGGGCAGAGGGCTGTGTGCGGCTCTGCCTGTGCCACTTTGCCGAGTGCGTGCGAAAGAAAGCAGCCCCCGAAACAGATCTCTCCTCCGCGAAGGCACTTTCCCCATCGCCCCTCAGAAAACACGAGTTTATTCCGACTCGTGTCAGCCCCCGAGCTGGACCCTGGCCCTGGCCCCGTCCCTGCCCCGCCGGGCCAGGGTTTCCTGCCACCCTGCGTGGCTCTCAACCCTAAGTTTTCCCCCGCGATCTGTTGCTCTCTGCTTTGAATTTGGAATTCAGTGGCAGAGAGGAGAGATGCCAGTTTCAAATTAATGGCGGGTTGGTCGGTGGCTGTTCCGTGGTTCGGTTTGGTTTGGTGAAAGGCTGGATTGCGGGAAAAATAGGGCAATCGCATGGCTGAGAGATCTGCCGGCTTCGGAGGCTCCAAGAAGTAACAATCCCTCTTGGTTTATTTACCAGATCACCCCTATGCATTTTAAGTGCATTCCTGGCACAGAGGAAAGTGCATTCGTGATATATTTTCACTTTAAAGAACCTTTCTGTAAGAGAGGGACAAAGGAAGGTGAAAACACCCCTTTACCAGGGTCTGTAACAAGGAATTTTCAGGTAGTTTAATTTCCCCGCATGGAGGGAAAATAATCCCGAGATTTTAATTAAAGAAAAAATACAAATAGAAATCAGAGATTGAGAGCATCTTGAGTCAGGAAATGAATATTTAAGAGCAATTTGTAACTTTTGACACCAAAACTTTTGAGGACACGCCCTGCCCGCTGCATAAAAACAAACCGAGAAGATATAAAATGGAAATGCTTGAAGTTTAAAAAAAAAAATCCCAATTTTGCCGTGAGAAGGAAGGCGCAGAACTGCAAACTCATGATCAGATGTCCGACTGTGGGTATAGGTAACTGCCTTTCTGTTTCCAAATTAATGATTTCCAGGAGACATTGCTTAAAATGTAGGGTTTGATTTTCTAAGACCTTTAACAGAAAGGAGTTCGTGCATTAGACATTGTTTTTAGTTTTCGGCGGTGCGACCTGCTTTCAAAGGCGGTTGCAGTAATTCTGCCTCCGGTACGATCCGGAACACGTAGGCAGCCGAGAGAGGCATTTCACTGTCGCTGGTTTTTTAAAAAAACTCCAGTGAGATCCGTGAACAGTTTTGGCTTCCGATTAATGTATATATATAAAACCAAGATTTTATTTGTTCCCTAGTGTGTTTCTGGAGCTGCAGATCTAGATACTAGTAAGCAATTAAAATACACATGGGCGCGGGCTCCTGACACACGCAGACAGCAAATCGCGATCTCTGCGAAAACGGTAGGACTGGCAGGGTGTGTACGGAGACAGACGGCGGCACTTATATGCAGATAAATAAACGTAAATATCTCAACTGTTCTGATAGGAATAAGCTTAGAAAAGCACGGGGCAGCTCAAAACGAACTCGTGTTAAAAGTATCTGGGCTGCAATAATTTGAATTATTAATTTTTAATCTTTTTTGCATCTGTTGCCGTTTAATACTTTGTAATGCGAGTTGTAAAAGGTGCTTTGAATTATTTATCATGGAGTTGCCGAAGAAATTGCTGTCTTGTAACTTTAGAGGCAACATGTGCAGAAGGGGTTCTGAACAAATGAAGAAAACACACAGAAACACATACTCGCGGGTTTTAGTGAGGAAAGATAAGCATCCCCCCTCCCCTCCGAAACCGTAAATATATTTTAAGAAAGACTAACAAAAGAATGCAACAAATAAGCCCGGCTCATCCGGGAAGGGACGGGGAAGCCAGCCGGCGCCCTGGCCGAGGTGGCTGGGAGGGGATGTGTGGAGGTGTTACCGAAGGGGTGGGGGAGATGGAAAAAACTCTATTTGTGCGAAAGGACTTGGATCGATCGCAGGGCAATGAGAGTTTCCACTAAGTTCAGAGCCAATAAGTCAGTGTCAGAAGCAGGGGAGAAAAAAAAAACTCAGTGAAAATACAAACAGATCATTTTTCAGCAAACTGCAAAACGAACTAAGATCTCTTGGCAAGGAAGACAGAGAAGGTTAGGGTTGTGTGAAAGGAAAGCTTTAATACCGAGTGCACTCCACAGCTATATCAGCTGGATGTTCCGGAGATAGAGATACGCACGCAGGTAGTAGCGTCTGCGAAGCTGCACCGCCCGCCGGTGCGCATCTCCCCGCACGCTCGGGCAAAGCCGAACTACTGCCGTCTCCAGCGCGGCCGCCTCAGGTGCCAGCGGCTCACCACTGACTGTCTTGCCGAGTCCCAAAATCAGATAATTTCCCTTTATTCCAGTCACTCCGTTCCTCCTGCCTACCCGTAGCAGGTGCATACTAATTTCCCCCCAAGTTATTTCTCGAAATGGAGAAAAACAGATCCGAAAAAAGCTATCCCAGCAGTCCTATTCGAGAGAGAGCGGGTTTTTGCTTGGAAAGGGGGGAACAGAGGAAAACGGAGCATTGTAAATTCTCCTGAATTAGACCGGGTGAGGAGGGAGAAAGACGGAATGTTGCGAGTCTGTTGGATTTATTTTGTTTCTTTTCTGGAGATTTTTCCTTTAAAGATCGAAAGCTGAGGAGAGAGAGGGTCTGTCTGTAAACA
>NW_010390730.1:940-1334 GCF_000710305.1 Buceros rhinoceros silvestris | reverse complement strand
CCCTTCCTCTCCCTACATTTCTTTCCCTTTCTCTTTTTCTCTCTGAATCCCTTCAACGCCCATCCGAAAATAACGGGAAAGGACGCGTTGCATGGGGTACATGCCGCGGGGCGAGGGAGGGCGGGGTTCGCGAGTTACTGTAATTGACAATGTGATAGAAAATCGTGGAAAGAAAATGAAAGGCGAGTGGGAAAGTCCAAGAGCAGAGAGAAGGGGGACGGTGGCAGGGTTCGCCTGGAGCAGTTAAGCCTTGAGCTCCGGAATTTGGGAGCGCATCACTCCCCAGCTGCTGGGAGAGGAACCGGCGCGGGCACTGCCTCAGTCCTGGCCCCACCACAACTGCCCTGAGGAGCCACTGCTCCGGTGTCCCGGGCGGGGGGCGCGGGGGGAGAGG
>NW_010390730.1:545-782 GCF_000710305.1 Buceros rhinoceros silvestris | reverse complement strand
TACGGGGGACAGTGCCCGGCTAGCCTCTGGCTCGGGAAAATTCACTCTGCCTTATTTTTCCTTTCCATCTTTCCTCCTTTCCCTTTCTTTCTTCCTTTATCTTTCTCTTCCGCTCTTTTCCTTCCTTCTTCTGTCTCCTTATCTTTTCCTGTCTGTTTATCTTTCTTTCTCTCGTTATCTTTCTCTTATTCTATTTCTCTTATCCTCCCTGTTTTTTTTCCTTTCTCCCTTTTTCTC
>NW_010390730.1:0-394 GCF_000710305.1 Buceros rhinoceros silvestris | reverse complement strand
GACCCCCCGTCTTGTTCTCCCCTCTCGATCCCCCGCCATCACCCCAATCCATCTGTAGTGACTCGAGGTTTTGCAGTACGAGTGGCAAAGAATCCACGACTAACGGTGTGTTTCTGGTGTGCGTGGGTTTTTGTGTTTTTTTTTTTTATTTCTCTTTCCCCAGCAGGGCACGGGGGTGTGAACCAGCTCGGGGGGGTGTTTGTGAACGGCAGGCCCCTACCTGACGTGGTGAGACAAAGGATAGTGGAGCTGGCTCACCAGGGGGTGCGACCCTGTGACATTTCCAGGCAGCTGCGGGTCAGCCACGGTTGTGTCAGCAAGATCCTCGGCAGGTAAGGAAAGAGGCAGATTCTTCCCCTCCCTTGGGACGGCAACGGTACAACCCTTCCTCGCT
>NW_010390729.1:8622-10393 GCF_000710305.1 Buceros rhinoceros silvestris | reverse complement strand
GAGCTGCTGGCCGCCTCCCCCAGCGACGGGACGCGCGGGAGCGGCTCAGCGCTGCACCGGGCGAGGCTTAGGCCGGACGTTAGGAGACACGTCTGCAGCAGGGGTAGAGGGTGAAGCACCGGAACAGGCTTCCCACAGGAGTGACCGGTGCCCCGCATCCGTCAGTGTTTGAACAATGCCCCTAATAACGTGCTTTAACTTCCGGTCAGCCCTGCGAATTGGGCAGGCAGTCGGACTACGTGATCACTGTAGGTCCTTTCCACCGGAAATATTCTGCTCTATTCTACAGGAAACGGTGCTTGATAAATAGATGGCAGAATTACTCCAGCGCTTGCTTTGTGAGGGCGGGTGACTGACAATGCAAAAGTGCATCTGCAGAACCCTGGAATCTCCAGACATCTATTCAGGAGCAAACTGACAGACGATCTGCTTTCAGCAAGCCCTTGGTACCAGCACGAAGTTCATCCTAAGACAACTCAGTTGCTCTCCAGCACATCACAAACAAGCACCAGGCACCTACTTTAAGGCAATATAAGCTCACTCACAAATCTGAGATCGACACTATGCAGCCAGAGTGCAAATCCCACCCAGCGAAGAGCGAGCTATCTGCACGAGCAGCGCTCCCCACGATCCCTTCTCCAGCTCCAGCCAGCTGCATATTGACTGTCACAACTGCTCATATTCATCCCCCCCACAGCTTCCAGAGTAAAGGCTCCTACGTCCCCTCCCAACCAACCACCTTGGGAACTACCATGGCTAGCAGGGGCCCTGATTTTTAAGTTTGGTTTTTTTTTTTTACATTATTATTGTTCAGTCATAATGATCCCTGTTAGGAAGCAATTACACAACACACGGCTCTTTAAGTCCAAACACTTTCATATTTCTCATGTTAGCAAAACAGGCTTGAAATTTAATAAAGAAAGGAGCCTCCAGTGACCCGAGGAGTCTGGCTCAATGCAATGGCACTCCCACTTCTGAAACGTCCCAAACCGAGCCGCAGGTATGAAACCCAGCTGCTGATGGAATGTCCTTCCCCCAGACTCCCTTAACTCAGTCTCTCAAGCTCCTTTCTGGGCACCACCATGCAAAGGACATAGACCCTCTTCTAATAATTGGGCCATGGACAATTTGCATAAAGCCCCGCCCTGCCTGGACCAGCACCTGTGGTAATTACGGGATCAAGGTGTCTCACACATGCTCCAAGGAAAGCCAAAAAAGCACCAGTGGCTGCAGGCAGGCTGAGTGCATGCACAGACAATGCCTTCTACAGACTCGTACGGACTGGAGGAGGCTCTATAAATGTAAGGAGGTGGGCTGGGCAGAGAGGAACTGACTGCAGCTTAAAATACAAAGACTTCCTGCAAATGTGACTCGAGAGGGTGGGCGACAAAACCCAAGAGTGCTTTGAATGGGAATAGATACACCCAAAACGAGTTGTCAAATTTTTCTTGACTCACAGCATAAATCATAGGCTGTAATCCAGACCACAGCTGTAAGAACCTCTGTTTTCAGTGTCAGAGCTGATAAAGGATTGTTTCCTTTAACGATATGTGCCCCAACCACCTATTTCTGCCTGACAAGGCAAGTTTGCAGATGACACTAAGTTGGGAGGTAGAGCCTGAGGGTCGGGAGGCTCTGCAGAGGGATCTGGACAGGCTGGGTCGATGGGCTGAGGTTAATCGTATGAAATTCAACAAGGCCAAGTGCTGGGTCCTGCACTTGGGTCACAACAACCCCCTGCAAAGTTACAGGCTTGGGGCAGGATGACAGG
>NW_010390729.1:5925-7943 GCF_000710305.1 Buceros rhinoceros silvestris | reverse complement strand
CAGGCTGCCCAGGGAGGTGGTGGAGTCCCCATCCCTGGAGGTGTTTAACAGCCATGTGGGTTTGGTGCTGAGGGACATGGTGTAGGGACCCTGGCAGTGCAGGGGGAACGGTTGGACTCGATGATCTTAAAGATCTCTTCCAACCAGATGATCCTGTGATTCTGTGACATCACTGCTCCATGTCGGCTGAGCAAAGTTTTGTGGGACAGACCTGTAAGCCAGGTCACGGAGGTGGTCTGGGCTAAAGGTAGTGAAACCCAGGGCAAAAAACAAAGATGAGGAAAAAGTTGGAGACAAGCAGGAACTAACTTTTCCACAGAAGCTGAAGTACAACGTAATTAGTCTGCACAGTTTTCCTGTGTAGAGATAAGGTCACAAGTTATCTGGCACCACCCATTACCACCCTGTCTTGTACCATAGGACACCAACCCCGCCTCCAAATCCATGGCTCTGTGGAGATGTGCAAGGGGACTGTGAGTCTTCCTGACAGAACCACCCCTTCAGGGTCACAACACAGGCATCAGGCCTTGCATGCTCCTTCACAGTGGCAGAAAGCCCCAACATTGCAGTCCTGTACCAAATTGCTTCTTCACTGCAGGGTCCTCCATGGCAATGCTCAAGAAAGCTGTCCAAAGAGATGTCTGGTCTATCACTGCCTCCCTGTCCACACCACCTCCACCTTGCTACAACAGTCAGTACTTCCAGGTGAAACACCAGACAGGCTTTGCACAGACCCAAACACCCAGAGTCTGGGATGTGGGGCTGTGCCACCCCATGCCTACTGGCTTCCCACAGCTAGGAGACCTACAGGTCCCTTCCTGTGCCAGAGAGATGCCCTGGGAGAACCCCAGCCCATCACCCTACTTGCAAAGGTAAGTGATCCAGCACATCCCAGCTGTCACAAGCTGCTGAGTTGCGTGTTAGTGGCCCTGACCAAAGTCCAGGCATGATTTTCTGACCCTCTTGCAAGAGTCAAGCTGGGGTCAAGGGTGGAGCGCTTTCTCTGGCCAGCAAGGAAAACCCAGACAGACTGATCATCCTGGAATCACTATGCTGGTGCCCCTTCCACGCCTGATGGCACCAGCAGGGACCCACTGCTCCATGACACTGCAGCTTGCCAGGGACACAGCCGGCCCTGGTGGCAGCCACCACGGAGGACCAGGGCACTGTCCACTCCCAGCTCTGCCGTGGTTGGCCTGGATGACTCTGCTCCCCTCCTCACAGCACTCCTCACTTTCTTCACCTGCGACAGAGGCCTGCTCTCTGCAAAGCGCTCAGGGGTGGGAGACCCAGAAACTCTGGACTGGGGCAGGAAAAGGGGAGCTGTGACCACTGATGGCAATGCACACGGGGGCAGAGCACAGGCCAGTGCAAGCTGCGTTTGCTAATGCTATAACGCCCATTCCTAACGCTCCCGCCAGCAAGCGGGACTCACTGGAAATGTCAGGAAGGGAAGATCTGAATGTGAAGGTGAGAAAATGCCATAGGTGCTAGAAGCACCATGGACTCCTCCATCCACAACACACATCCTCTCCACCACCCAGCTTGCAAGTTGCTGGTGGCAGGTCCCTCTCACTTCCAACTATGCCACGCTCTTTGTCTCTGCAGGGCAGAGGAGACCAGCCCTGGGGCAGCACCTCTCGGCAGGGCTCCTGCTGGCAGCTGGGGCTGCATACGCAGAGCCAACATGACACAGCGTCAAGCAGCCACATCCTGCAGCAGCCACTGCTCCTCTGAGGTGACGTCAGCCTCCGCAAGAGCTGGTAGGCAGGACATGCTGTGCATGCTGGCCATGCTGCTCCCAGACACGGCCTGGCTCCAGCAGACACTGTGGCCTGTGTTCTTCACCAGATACTGCTTATCTACAAATTGAATTTCACACTTGCATGCTCCAGAATAAAGCACAGGTGCTGAAGAAGCCACCCTCCCCCTCCACATCTGTCTTCCACCTCGCCCCACCCTGCCACTGAGCGCCTGCACTGAGGATAATGGCTGGGGGCGGGGCGGGGGGAGAAAGG
>NW_010390729.1:0-5879 GCF_000710305.1 Buceros rhinoceros silvestris | reverse complement strand
CCCCTGCCACGGAGCGCCTGCACTGAGGATAATGGCGGGTGGCTGTGCGGGAGCAAAGCCGCTGACGCTGCGCAGCCAGCATCAGCTCTCGGAGGAGCTGTCACAGTGCCGGGGGTGCCCTCCATGCTCAGGGCAGCACCAGGGCGAGGAAGCCTCAAGGCCCCTGGCACAATGGCCACCCACACAGGCTTCTGGCACAACATCCCAAAACACTCGTCTGCCGCTGGATAAAAGCCTGTCCCAGAGTTACTGGTTTCCTCAGAAACCCTACAGGCTTTCCTGGGAACTCTGGAAATGCACAGATTTGCTATATGCTCCAGTGAGCAACCTACAGAGTTCATATAGGTGTCACAACCAGAGGTTACAGGACATACGTATAGACAGCAGCCTGGACAGATGTGGTGTCAGTCACCCTGGAAGGACCTCAAGCAGTTAGATGGTCCAGCCCAAGCCCACAACACCATCTACTCAATTAAGAAGCTTCCTCGAGCAGGGAAGCCTTTCCTTAGCAAGAGCCATCAGCTGCTCCCATTCCCAAACCAATCCAAAACTGGCGTGACCAAGCAGAAGACGATGGAAATCCCCTGGGGTGGAGGGTCAGCTTGCAGCTAGGGCAGTTCCGCGAAGTCTGACTCTTGTTCGTGTAACCAGGGCTTGATAAGGTCTGGAGGCTAGGCCAGCAAGCGGCTGGGAAAGAAGCCTGTTCAAATTAAATCCAAAATGTATTTTCTGTTTTCTCTTGTAGCTTTGTCCTCTGATATTTTCTATCTTCAAGGAAAAAAAGGAGAAAGCCTAAAGCCTCTGGCAAAAAAAATCTTTCCATGTGTTTGACTATAAAGGCTGCCTAGTGTTAATAAATAAGCTGGACCAGAGAAAATCAGGCAGCCCAGGGATGCCCCATCTCTCCCGAGGGAGCAGACCAGGATGAAGCAGGGCATGGAGGCAGGCTGCAAGGACCAGCAATGCCAAGGAAAGGCAACTTCCAGTGCCAAGAAGATTCCCATGCTCTCTGCTGCTTCTCAGAGGTCTTTAAGCACAGCTCTGCCGCAGTAGATGCCCACTTTGAAGCATCACTCCCAGTGAACACAGGAGGAGGTTTCTGTTACAAAGAGCATGTAACAGCTTGGCTCCTCTTAAGGCCATGAACATCAAAGCACAGCAGCTCTTCGCCCAGGTCTGCAACCTCAGATCCTCATCAGTAGAGGCCAGCGATTTCTTTTCCAGAAGTCATGAAGATGGAAAACAGCATCCTCTTCACGAGCTTCAGCGTTGCTTCGCCTCATGCTGCTGCTCCCCACCCAAAGCCCAATGTGAACCACTAGATCCCCAGGTCATCCCTGCGTCCTCCTCTCCGAGTCTACTTCTCCCAAGCAAACCCCTCCCAAGTCGAGCTTCATGTCTCCCTGCTGTCCTTGAATGCCCCTGGACTGCTCGAGTTGCTGAGGGACAGCCTTCTGGCACCCCACATACGGTGAGGCAAGGCTGAACTGGACCCTCACTGGTAGAAGGACAGGAGTCTTTTTGCATCTGGGCAGTAAAACCAGGAACAAAACTGAGACTGATGTTTCCTGTCACACGTGCGAACAGGCGGAGCCAGGGGACTGGAGGAGGTGGATCTGAAGACCAGATGCCTGGTGAACTCACAGTGCCCACCGTGTGCAATGAGTACTAGGGACCTGGGACAATGTCAGGACAAGATTCCAGCTCTGCTGCCAGCGTGCTGGGCAGGTGCCCTGTGCCCAGGGAACCAGAGGAAGCAGAACTGCCAGGTCCTTCTTGAATTCATCCCATTTCTCCTGAACAAATGTAAAGTTCATGACTCCTTGTTCTGAGAACTTCTGTGGTTTTGTAGCACATATGCAAGAGGCAATGCCCCTCCTCCCGTTTGGCACTTCCTGCCAGCTTCATTTCTTGCATGGAAAGAAACCGTGAACCATCTCTGTCCCTTCTCTCCTGGTCTCCTGTAGACATACCTTATCCATCTTCCGTTGTTTCTTTTCCAGTCTGAAGAACTCTGGCTTACTTAGCCATTTTTTGCACAGAGGCCGTCAGACCTCCACAATGAGGCATTTGACTCCACAATGCTCTCAACACTCACACATCTCTCCTGAGCTCTCCTGGGCAGCTCTAGAGACAGAGGGAGGGGCATTGCCTCTTGCATACATGCTATAAAACTACAGAAGTCCTCAGAACAAGGAGTCATGAACAGCACAACCTTACAGAGCGACCCACTGCCCCTTCTCCTGCATCACTGCCCCACTAGTCCCCAAGTTGCTCAGTGGTGTCCGGAGTCACGTATGGGTAGAGAAAAGATGTGAAGACAGCCTGACTCACCTCCACAACTCCTTTAGCACTGAGTGGTGGCACCAGGAGATGGACATGGCCACCACCATGGTGACACTTTGGCCATAGTGCAGACCTGGGCTTCTCCCACTCCTTTAGAGTAGCAGCTAATGAATGCCTGATGATGGCAAAGTCGTTGCAGCTCCTGATCGCCGTGCCCAAGCACATTCTCAGCAGTCCCTTCCCCAAGCCCATCTCAAAAGCTTTCCTGACCAGCTTCAGAAAGCCCCAGCAGCCCAGGTCAGGACCCGAAAAAGGTTCACACACAGTACAAGCCCTGTAACAAAGCCTCTCTGCAACCTTTCCCTGTAACAAAGCCTCTCTGCAACCTTTCCCTGTAACAAAGCCTCTCTGCAACCTTTCCCAAACTTTGCCACCTGCTCTGCTGGCATGGCCAGAGCATCTGGCCACCAGGCAAAGCTTCGGCTCTGCTTGCCTGGCACCTCACAGGATATGCTCACACTGAGATGCAGTTTGAAAATAACAGATGTTATTCCACTATTCTACATTTTGCAGTGTCAGGAACAGGGCTTCTTTACCAACAAAACCCCTGAGCTCCTTGCCAAGTCAGTCTCAGCCCAAACAGTGCTCCCCAGCACAAAGACTTGCTCACAGGTATCCCACCCATCCCCTCCCCAACCCCCACAGCCCCCGTGCCACATGCTTGCCCCGCTGCTGGACAGGTAACATAGCAAAAGGAGTATATCGCAAGGGCAGAGTTTACACACACAACTACAAGACTAAGCAAGAACACAGGTTTCACCATGCACGGCAATCCACAGCCCTACCGAGCCAAGACAAGCCTCCAAAAAAAGAACACATATCCTCCTAACCAGGGACAACTTCCAGGAGCCACACACACCAGACAGCACCTGGCAGTTGCCGCCAGCAGCCCTTGCATCTTTCTACCGCTCCCTCCTCATCCCTGTTTCCCCTCAGTCAGACCCGCTCCGGGGTCTGAATAATGTGGGTTCAAACTGCCAGCTCTGGCAATTGCAGGACCTTTTTATTCATTCCCCTCACACCCATTGCAGAATCCTGCTGAGGCCAGCAGCACACAGTTCTGGTCACAGTCTGCTCCCTGCCCCCAGCTCTAGGGAGTATCATATCAGGAGACTATCAGAGCATTTAGTCCACCACGCAGCACCACTCAGCCCTGCCACAGTCCTCAAACCCAGCTTTTTTTGAGCACCCCAGTGCCAGGATTCACCCTGACTCCTTCTGCTGATGTGCTTCTGCCAGGCAGTTGCAACCACCTGCCCTCCATGCTAACCCAAAATGCACGCACGCTCCTGCCTGCAAATGCAGGTACGAATGGCAGACCTGGGTTAAGAAGCACCTTTCGCAAAAACTCTGTCAGTGGCAGCCGATAATCACACACTGTCAGGGGAGGAATCTCTGCCTAGGATCCCACATGGAGCAAATAACTCTCCCATCCCAGGGGCACTGAAAGCCCAAAGGACAGAACGAAGCTGTCCCTGGCCCATCCCTCTGCACCGCCTCAGGACAGCAGATAATCAGCTCCTCCATGCTCTGCTGTGAGATTTCACAGATCTTCCGTGGCTCCTCCACAGCTCGTGTCCACACACATGCTTCATGTCCCCATTCCCATCGCTTCCCACTCTCCTTCCACCCTCCTCCTTTTACTGGATTCCTCCAGCTGACACCGGTGCAGCATGGACAACCCATGGTCTGTCCAAGGCCACAGTTGCTCCCGGACAGCAAAGAGGGCTTCCCTTCTCCACCACTTGCTGTGAAGAAGTAGATCCTAGCAGGAACGATACAGGGAGATGGCAGCAAACTGCTTGGGAGGCAGCAGAACTGCTGTGGTTAGACAGGCTTAAGAGCTGGCTGAGCTGATGCTGCTCAGAAATAGTTTAAATGAAACTTAGAGACTCAGTGACCTCAAGGTCCCTTCCACACCTGCTGTCCTAAAACTTCTCCTTCCTTGACACATAGACGAGGCCAACATAGACCTGCCAGAGGATTTTGGCAATCACATCTCCTTGCTCTTCCTCGAGGACTCAGCGTGATTCTGGTCAAAAGGCACCTAGACCAAGTCCCTGTCTGTATTAGACCCGAACACCCAGAGCAGATCCCACAGCGAGTCAGGAGAGATGCAGCCACCACAGCTGGAGCCTTGGCACAGTGCTCTGCCAATTCTCAAGCTGCCTTCTGAAGCCTTGGCAGGCTCCTGACCATGGGCAAGGCACTGCCAGCCTGCATGGACAGCACCTGCAGTCACGACTCCCAGGCTCTGCTCACCCTCACCACGCTGCTCTCAAGCATTTCAGGCGAACAGCCTCTATAGGGGGTCTAGGAAGGAGACAGACCCAGATGTAAGGTCCAGCGCAACACCCTGGGATGGGCCCCAACCTTCATCTCCAAGAACACTGCCCTAAACGCACATTGCTTGTTGAACACGTGCAGTCAGAGGCTGCGCAAGGCAGTAGCACGCAGACCCTGCCAAGACAGGCACTGCAACTCCATTTCCTCAGCACATCGCTGCACAGGGCCCACATGCCCAGGTCCAAGGGTTGCCCTGCATCTTGGAGGCTTTCACTCATGCTCTGGTGCTCTGGAGGTTGAGAGCTGCATGTTTGCAGGTGTCCAACCTAACTCCACATCCTGACTGCACATGTAACCATGGCAACTACACATGCAAGTGGCAAAGCCTGGAGCTGGGCTAACTGCAAATGCAAATGAGGCAAACACATGCACAATGCTAGAAGTGTGACCTCTAAATGTCAGTCTTTAACCATTTTGCAGACACCAGCTCTGGTGGTGAACACCTGCAGTGTGTGGAGCAAGGGGAGGTCCGCTCCGACTGAGACCTCGGGGCACCCAGCCTTGCACCAGAAGTTGGCACAGGTGCTCTGGTGTGGAGCAGGGAGAAAATATGGCACCCACATTTCCTAGGGCTAAGAGTGACCCCTACCTTGGCAACATGCAGCTCCCTCACTGGGGACACATCCACCCCTCACCTGGCTCTCAGGCACCCTTAATTCCAGAGAGCATCCTGGTTTCCAGATGAAGGAAGATCCCACCAGGCTGGCACGAAGTGCGCGCACCTGTGAGGGCACCTCCAGCCCCTCTGCTATCGCCCGGGCCCAAGCTGGCAGCACTATTGGATGAGGCACTCTCAGAGGATGCAACTAAAATCCCAGCATTACGGGGATTTTGTGTCAGAGCCACCTCGCTGAGGGAGGTCTGGGGCCTGGAGCAGGGCTGCCAGCAGAGGTACTGGGAGGTGTCACCACTTAAGAGAGCATGGTCTAGAAAGAGACTAGCTCACCAAAGGCCTCATGTCCCTTATTGCTTCCCTGTCTCGCTGACAACAGTGCCAGACATGGATGGTCCCCAGTGTTAACCACTACCCACCACGCCTGTCCTGCTCTGTGACTCAAGTGTGACCAAGCCAAGCTCAGGCGAACCGACTCCGGCCACAGCATGCATCAGTGGAGCCAACGGCAACCCCTGCACCATGCGCCTGACCCCCCACCCCACTCAGGTGTGAGCACAGTCAGTGCGACAGA
>NW_010390728.1:413-871 GCF_000710305.1 Buceros rhinoceros silvestris | reverse complement strand
ACAGCTGTCAGCAATGCCCTCACACGTAAGTGACTGCAGGTGCGTTGACACACTTGCTTCTGCTCCTGTAGGAGAGAACTCCCAACCTCTTCTTTCTTTTAGGCATAGGAGAACATTTCAAGCACGGCAGGCAGGAAGACGCTCCCGAGTTGCTGTGGCCTGCTGTCAACGCCATGCAGAGAGCTTGTCTGAGTGGAAGCACCCAGTGAGCACAAGCAAATGACCTTGTTGCCAAGTCCTTTGGACCCCTTCTTGATGTCCTGCCATCAAGGACTACCTACCCCCAGGGCTTTCAGACAAAGCAAAACTCAGGGAGGAAATAACTCTCTGCCTTACGGTTTGTTTCCAGCTTGGACGTCTCTTTGCAATCAACTACCATCATCCACCAGATATTTGGAGGCTTCCTGAGATCCAGAGGTACATTTCTACAGCTCTAGCACTCCCTGGAATGGCCTTGG
>NW_010390728.1:0-327 GCF_000710305.1 Buceros rhinoceros silvestris | reverse complement strand
GGCCGAGGTCCACCCGCCCCAGCCACTCAACTGCCCCCATGGCTGAGCACTTTGATTTGCCTTCCAGTCACGTGCTTGAGCTGCAGAGCAGTTTTCGACTCCCTCGAGCCCTGCCTGGATGTGCTCCTGGATATCAAAGTAAGAGGGTTTGTCATTGTACTTCGAGATGTCCCAGGGCCCTCATGGCTTTCCAGAGTCAAGGCAGTTGGCTTCAACACGTCCTGCAAACACAAGAGAGCCCACTCGGTGGTGGGTGGCAGTGGAAGAGACGGTTCCACTGGGGAAGGGCCGATTCTGGGGCAGGGAAGCTCCTCCTCCTGGGCAGGA
>NW_010390727.1:1565-4095 GCF_000710305.1 Buceros rhinoceros silvestris | reverse complement strand
GCTATGGGATGAAACACCTGGTTGGTCAGGGTAGGGTCACTTGTCCTGTCTGCTGCTCCAGTCCCTAACTTACTGCACCCCAACATGGGACATGAGATTAGCAGAGCCCTTGGACTTACTTCAGAGGAGCAAGGAGAAGCAACAGCCCTGCTGCCATCTGCCTTTCTACCAAGCCCTGGTAGTGAGCGTCACCATCCAGCACCAGCACTGCCAGGATCAGATACAGTCTGCCCAAACATGCCATTCCCTGCAGAAAGAACCATCACTGCGCAGAGACCAAGCTGAACAGCAACAGCACTGACTAGAAAGTTCTGTGCTAACTCCAACCAGCACAGCTGGCTTTGGCACAGAGGTGGCTGTGGTGCATGGAGACATCCACAGATCAGACGGCAGCAGCTACCCCAGAACTGCAGATTTATCACAGTCAAAGTCACCCGGCACTCCAACAGACCAAAGGCAACGACAAGTTCAGGTGTCAGTCGGGAATACACCACAGCACGAATTCCTGCGCTGAGGAACACGCTTGAAGGAGGGCAAACCAAAAGCGTGAGCACGCTCACTGTACAAGGGAAAATCTCCCTCTCCAGGGGGGTACCCAAACCAAGGGGTCACTCATCCTAAAGGGACCAGGATTTACTCCTGGATATCCTGAAGAAATCATTCCCTCAAAGTGTGTGTGGGGGGGGATGAGGGCTCAATCCGAGGAAGTTTCCTTGGATGGCATCCTGATCCAAGGGGAAGAGTTCCCGACTGCAAAACCTGGGGCTCCAAGGAGAACCAACTCCATCGGTTCTCCAGCAGGGCTCCTTCCTACCCTAGCGGAGCACGAACTGGGGTCATTCTAATGGGTGGGGGGCAAACACAAGACAAAGGGAGGCCCAGACCATGAGGCTCCAAAGAAATAGCCCAGAGGCCTCAAGCTGATCTTTATCAGGCGTTTGGGCAAGACCTGCTCTTGGTCAGGTCTTTGGAAGGGTGGCTGCAGCTGCCACAATCCACCTCCTGACCAGTCACAACTCAACTGGTTTCCTTGGAGTGGCGGCTCAGGCACCTCTGGCCTCCAAAGGCAAAAGGGAGCACAGGCTCCAGGAGGTCTAATGCTCATTGTGGATCATCGTGCCTGAATTATTCCAATATCCAACACGAATCAAGGGATCTGACACAGATTTCACCACTGCACATCAGACAGGGCTTGTTACAATACCAACTGCAGGGAGAACCACAACCACAACCATCATTGCGAAAACACAGAGATCAAATCTTCCCCCAACAGCAGCAACTGCTTCCCAGTCTTCAGCCAAGCACCACGGGCAGCAGTTGTCTGCGGAATGCAGCACCGTGCAGCGAGAGCTGGTCCAATTCCCACCCCGTGATGTCATCAGCAGGTAGAAAAATGCCAGTTTGTCACTCGGGTGAATCCTACTATCTTCTTCACCACCACACTGGAGTCCAGGTCCTGATCACCACTAGTGCCAGCAGGTGCATCAAGAGACTCCACTTCTCCACTGTCCTGTAAGAAAACACAGAGCTGGCCTCGGTTTCCAAACAGGCCTTCAGGGGAAGGGGCACTGTGTGCCCTCCCAGGTGAAGGCAAATGGGGAGTTGTCCTCCCCTCCCTTAGGGGAATCAGAAAAAAACAGGTCTAGAGGGGCCATCCACGAGCGGGCAAGTGCCTGTAGTGCTGTTCCTCTTGGAGTCACACTCAGGACAGCAGCTGTCAGCAACAGGGGGTTACTATTCAATGTTCTATTGTCCATTGTTAAACATCACCATCCACCAGGCTTACCAACTGGCCAGACTGGAGAATTGGAAGGGGAGAGGGTGTGACTTATGATCTGCCTCTTCTCCAGGTCCAATTCCAGCACTGGATGCTGCGGCTGTTATTGCTCATGGCCCCCAAGGACCAAAACACAGATGAGTACCATTGCACTGGTGGGAAACCACTGGATCCTCAGGTATGCTCACAGGCACACCCCCTAAGCTGCCCACCCAAACCCCTGCTAGATCATCTCACCATTGGTCCTGTTAGGAGAGGTGAGGCCAGTCTGTTACACAGGAGACAGCCCAACTAGGGAATAGAGCAAGGCTCCATCTTCAAGGCAGTTGGGAATGCCAGGAGAAGACAATGCCCCAGGAAGAAGAGAGGAAGATTGCCCACCATGAAACCAGCAGGCCACCCCTGAACACTCCCTACAAAATAGCTGAGTGGGGAAAAAAATGAAATGGATCTGCATCCGAGTGCACCTTCTACTCCATACACAGCTGAACCTTGACCACTCCTGAAGCTCCTCCCTCAAACAGAGTGAAGAGAGTGACCGACTGAACAGAGAGCATAAGCTGGGAGGAAAACACCAAGAGACCAGAGAACACAGCATTCACCGCAGCTCCTGGTGCTGGCAGGAGACCTCCACTGCCCCAACGCTTCTCTCTCTGCCTCTGGCCCTTTCTTGCTACAGATAAATATGAAGAAAACCCAAACAGTTCTTGAACGCCACGCGTATGAGCTAAGACACATTCAGACTCAACCACC
>NW_010390727.1:0-1217 GCF_000710305.1 Buceros rhinoceros silvestris | reverse complement strand
TACCCCTCTGGGCCAGGCAGCTCCAACTGTGACACAGAGACACCCCCCATCACCACCCCCCAACACACACACACCCCCACAGCAACTGGACCATGGGACACCAGCAAACCATGGACAAGAGCCACTGCCATGGGGAAGATACACCCAAGCCTTTACACCTCTGAGATTCCACCTGCTTTACAACCCCCAAACAGCTCCTCCCAGGTGGCTCCCAGCACCTCCACAACACACCAGTGAAACTGGCCATCCACAGGGCCTGCTGACAGCTGCTCCATCAAAAAGGACCCTACAACCACTGCCCAAACAGCTGAGGCAGATCAACAGATCAAGATCCCATCAGCACACGAACCAAACACACAGAGACCAGCACTACACACACTGCAGGCAACACAACGCAAACACAAGGATAACCCTGGCCAAGAAGAAGGACTACTAGGACAGAGATGCTGTGGGGAAATAAGACCTACAGGCCACAATAGGGAGTCAAGGAGGCCCTATACCAGCCCCGGAAAAGAGTCAAATATAACAACCCATCACAAAAAGTTCCTGTCAGAACCGAGATGACAGATGCACAAGAAGTCAGGCATCAAGACCTAAGGACAGACCAATGCAGAGAAGTCCCAGACCGTGAAAACAGACTGCAAGAGAACAGAGCTGTTGATGCAGCCTGGAACAACACCACAAAACAGAAACAACAAGAAACTTCCAAGACCAAAGACCTAAGCACACCTCAAGGTTATTACACAAGAAAAGCAGCACCTGATGGGCACAATGCTGATGAGCACAGGCATTTGAGACCCAAGGGATGGCACCCCAAAAGCACAAAGAGCAAGGAGAACATCAACACCCAAGGAAGCTTTAAGACACAGAAGACAGACTGCACAAACCACACAACAATCACAGGCTGGAGCTGCCCAGCCCACGCCGGTCTGGTGCTGAGAAGTAACTCAGTCCCTTGGCCCACCCCAAGGGGACTGTTCTGGCACCACCTGCCCCCTACACCAATCTGAAAACACCTCCCTGCAATTCCCACCCCTGCCCCCTCCTCCCAGCCCTGGTCCCTCAGCTTAGCTTTCAGACTGCCAGGGGCCCGAATCCATCCTTGCCAGCCAGGGTGGTCCTGCAGTCACCAGCTTCCTCTTCATCTCAGACGGTCTTTCTGGGGAATCCAGAGAGCGAGACTCAATCACCACCAGAGGAGAGAAGGCAACAGGCTG
>NW_010390726.1:3764-4125 GCF_000710305.1 Buceros rhinoceros silvestris | reverse complement strand
GTGTCCCATGTTGGTGCCCTGCCTGCCGTGAGACCTGCTGGCCTGTCCTGTGGGAGGGCCCGGTGCTGGGGACAGCCTGCCCCCAGTAGGTGCAGACAGGGTGAGTGGGGGGTGACAGCTGGACGGGGCCACCTCCAGTCCTTGGAGCACTGGGAGCCTTCCCCACTTCTGTCTGTGTCTCTCTTCTCCAGGTGCTGCATTTGCTGGGGCCAAAGACAGAAGCTGACTTGGAAAAGAAGCCAAAGGTGAGGAGGAGGGGGAGGCTGGAAACTGGGATGGTGGTTCCCTGCTGGGTGTCCAGGCAGGACCCCAGGTAGCTGCTCTGGGCCCAGACACCACCATGGGCATGGCTCTGAGGCAG
>NW_010390726.1:3051-3542 GCF_000710305.1 Buceros rhinoceros silvestris | reverse complement strand
GCCAGCAGTGGAAGTTGCTTGCCGGGGCTGGGCACTCAGGGTGCCGTGCTGGTCCCTGCAGGCTGCAAAGGCCCGGCCAGCCCCGGCAGAGAAGCAGAAGGCAGCTGTGGTGGAGAACGGTAAGAGGCTGTCCTCCTGCAGACAGCTTCCCCAGCCCTTCGGCTCCTGGCGGGACCCGCTGCCAAGCTGGGCCCCGGGGCTGCGGTCGGGCCCCGCTCAGCCCTCACTCTTGCTGGGCCGCGGGGCTGCGGTCGGGCCCCGCTCAGCCCTGACTCTCCCCGCAGGTGAGCTGGGCACAGAGACACGGTCACTGCTGGAGCAGCTGCGGGGAGAAGCCCTCAAGTTCCACAAGCCGGGTGAGCATGAGGAGCCACTGCTGTGTGCAGGGCTGCACCACCAGCTGTCTGCCCAGCCCTGGCTCTCCGTGCTGCCGGGGACCAGCCCAGTCCCATGCCCTTACCTCAGGCTGGTGACCTTGGCTCCCTTTGGGC
>NW_010390726.1:1710-2981 GCF_000710305.1 Buceros rhinoceros silvestris | reverse complement strand
GGGGAGCCACTGCTTTTTGCCGGGCTGCACCGCCAGCTGTCTGCCCGGCCCTGGCTCTCCGTGCTGCCGGGGACCAGCCCAGTCCCATGCCCTTACCTCCGGCTGGTGACCTTGGCTCACTTTGGGCAGTGCTGCAGCCCTGAGCATCCTTTGCCTGCAGGAGAGAACTACAAGACAGAGGGTTACGTGGTGACGCCCAACACCATGGCTCTGCTGAAGCAGCACCTGGCAATCACGGGCGGGCAGGTGAGGCTGTGTCCCCCAGCCCAGCGGTCCCCTGCGAGGGTGGCACTGCTGTGGCCAGCTTCGGCTGGGTGCATGGGGTGACCGGGGGACACACAGCTCGCTGGGGGCATGGCCAGTGACAGCATCCGCATGGCATAGGGGGCTCTGTGGGTTCGTCAGGGGCTCGGTCAGTGCCCTGCTCTCAGGGAGGGGGAGAGTCTCCTGCAGAAGGACAGAGGTGTCTTCTTTCCCCTGCTGCAGGTGAGGACACGGTTCCCTCCTGAGCCCAACGGCATCCTGCACATCGGCCATGCCAAGGCCATCAACTTCAACTTTGGCTATGCCAAGGTGAGCGGCACCAAGCCCTGCTGGCAGCTCCCTCCTCCCTGCCCCTGCCTCCCCTGCTGCTTGGCCCTGGCCTGGCTGTGCAGTTCCTCAGGGGGTGGCTGCTCACTTTCCGGTGTCCCAGGCCAACGGTGGCGTGTGCTTCCTGCGCTACGATGACACCAACCCTGAGAAGGAGGAGGAGAAGTACTTCACGGCCATACGGGAGATGGTGGAGTGGCTGGGTACAGCTCGGGGAGGGGAGGGCAGGATCAGGCCCCGTGCTGCTGGGAACATCCCTGCATGCAGGTCCTGCTGCCGGGCTCCGTGGGTACCACCAACCCGCTCCGTTTCCCCCATCCCCACAGGCTACCAGCCCTACAGAGTGACCCACGCGTCCGACTACTTTGACCAGCTCTACACCTGGGCCCTGGAGCTCATCCGCAGGTGAGCGTGCTGCGGTGGTAGGGACGCGCCGGGGCGGCGCGGATGCCCTGTGCCACGGCCGTGCCTCCCCCTTGCCCAGGGGACGGGCCGCTCACATCTGGTGAGGGCGTTTCCCCTGGTAGGGGCCAGGCGTACGTCTGCCATCAGAAGGTCGAGGAGATCAAGGGCCACAACCCACCACCCTCGCCGTGGCGGGACCGGCCCGTGGAGGAGTCGCTCGTGCTCTTTGAGGTACTCCTGGCTGGGGGCAGGCTCTGCATGCCCGTGGGGTCTGG
>NW_010390726.1:1159-1372 GCF_000710305.1 Buceros rhinoceros silvestris | reverse complement strand
CCCTGGGGTGGGGGGGGTTCTGTGTCTCCTGGGGGAGGGGAGCAGCACCGGGCTCTGCCCCAGGGCTGACTGCGTCTGCCGTGCAGGTGCATCTACCCCACGTATGACTACACACACTGCCTCTGCGACTCCATCGAGCACATCACGCACTCCCTCTGCACCAAGGAGTTCCAGGCCAGGTGAGCACCGTGCACGGCACAGCCCAGGACTGAC
>NW_010390726.1:420-763 GCF_000710305.1 Buceros rhinoceros silvestris | reverse complement strand
GTAGGGGGGGGGCCGGCAGCCAGGGTGGTTCTCGCCCGGGGTGCGCCTGGCTGTCACACCGGTGTTTTCTCAGGGACTGGGATGACCCGCGGCTCTTCACGCTGACAGCCCTGCGCCGGAGAGGCTTCCCCCCCGAGGCCATCAACAACTTCTGTGCCCGGGTGGGTGCCAGAGCCAGGAGGGGATGGAGCAGGTGGCTGTGCGCCCTGACTGGCGTGGTGACGGCAGGCTGTCCCGCAGGTTGGTGTGACGGTGGCCCAGGCGACCATGGAGCCGCATCTGCTGGAGGCGTGTGCGCGGGAGGTGCTGAACGAGCAGGCCCCCCGTGCCATGGCCGTCCTGG
>NW_010390726.1:0-223 GCF_000710305.1 Buceros rhinoceros silvestris | reverse complement strand
CGCCTCTAAGGTGCGACTGTGGGCTGTGGGCTGGGCTGGGAGTGGGGCTCTCCAGGGCCAGCATTCACCCCCTCCTTCTCCCCAGGCGCTTGAGGTCCTCGTGCCCAACTTTCCAGCTGATGAGAGCCGGGGCTTTCACAAAGTGCCCTTCCAGCCCACCGTCTACATTGAGGAGACAGACTTCAGGGAGGTGAGCCGAGCCTGCTGGGCTGCCCTGCCCTCG
>NW_010390725.1:25025-27157 GCF_000710305.1 Buceros rhinoceros silvestris | reverse complement strand
CTGCCCCGTCTGCACGGGCACAGCTCAAAGGCCGCCCCACGCAGCCCTTCCCAAACCCGCCACTCTCCAGGGTTTTGGTCCTACCTGCGATGAGAAACCACACAGGCTGGCATCGCGATTTGGGCGTAACATTCCTTATCCTTAAGAAACACAAAATTCCTTAATACTAAGGAATATTATTAAGGATTTGTATTCCACCAGGGCTGCAGGAACAGCAGGCTGCAACGGAACTGCTGGGGAGCTGGGTTTAAACTGGGGAGCCTTAAAAATGAAGCAACGACAACAATAAAAGACAACAGATACCACACAGTACAAAATAGTACTTATTTATATTTTCAAAAAGAAAACAAAAAGTTACCAGCTATTTGGAAACTTCTTCCCTGTAAGAAGAGTGACTAATAGAAAGGAACAGGACTTCCTCTACAGTCGCAAGTCAGGTACAAACAGTTGTTAAGAATCATTTAGCAACTCAGGACAGGGACTTCTGACACAGCGTTCAGAATCAATAAAATTTCTCTTTTTTTTTTTTTTTGTTTTGATTTGTTTTTAAAAAAAGGGGGAGAAGGGAAATAAAGCAGGGAAAAATGCCAAAAACATTTCCCACAATATCTGAAAACAGTAACTGTTGCTCTTGTCAGACAGCACGCTCCCGATCCAAGGGTTTTCCAGTGCTTTCCAAACCCATCCGGGCTGGCCTTCAGCCTCTCCACCCCCTCCAGAACACACAGCCTTTACTGTCCCCTTTCACTTCAACCGGTCGTTTTATAAAAGGTGGGGTTTAGGTTTTTTCTTTTTTTTTTCTTTTTTTTTTTCTGCAATTAAACATACAAGTGCTACTAACAGAGAAACTGATCTTCTTGTTGCTGGATGGCAATAAGGAGTTACACAAACGTCCAGTTTTTAGCTCAGCTGGAAAGACTTAAATTCTCTTTTTTTTTTTTTTTTTTTTTTTTATATAAATACTATGGGCGCCCCCATCACTTCTGTTGGAGTTTTTAGATTAAATTCTCTTTTTTTTTTTTTTTTTTTTTGATATAAATACTACTGGAGCTCCCATCAGGTACTTCCTTTCCGGAACCTCACTGGAAATTCTTTATAACCCTCCAACGCTCTCCAAAACTAAAATGTCCTCTTGCTCCAGGCATCTGACGATTTGTTCTGTGCTGCCAGACGCAGAGACGTTGTTTTCCCCAGAACCACCGCTGGGTTATTCCGACTTGGGTCGGTGCCTAAACCGAACCCTGTACTTTATTGACTCAGTCAAGTCGAAGGGAACACACAGACGATGCAGCGACAGGGATTCGTTAGGTTGAACAGCCCCAGAGCCCCAGGCCCACCCTCCCCCCTCTCCCCAAGTTACTTGGTGCTGTTTTAAAAAGTCTGGGTGTCACGAAGCAGTCTCTTCCCCCCAACAACAGAGTAAAAGCTCCACAGATTTCGCTGTCTACCTGGTGGTCAAGGTTACAGCAGCAACAGCTGATGCTGCTTCCAGAAAAAACACGGGCTGGTGCGACGGGGCTTTAGGATTGCTTCAGTCGCTTCCGTGGGGGTCCCAGAAAGGGACACTGTGCAGAGGCCAAGGAGCGATACGCCTCAGCCACCAAGTGGGGGTGCGACACTACCATGGATTTCCAGCCTGAGGTCTCCATGACGTCAGAAGCGTGACTAGAAATGAGAGAGAACAAACCTGAAGTTATCAAGAGGGGATGAAAAGGATTAACTCAGAAGATTCTTTCCACGTGCCCGAGAAACCTGACATTTCTAGGGTCCCGTTTCAGGACCCTCCAGACGAAGGGCAGATACCTGTCGTGAGGATGGCGAGCTTTGGCTCTGCTAGCGCAATTCCGTGTTGGACAGTCCTTCCACTTAAGGATGAAAAGCTCCAACAGACATGATCCCAGGTGGAGGAACACAACGCTCATCTCCCCTGGCCTCTCAGCACAGAAGTATTTTAAACCAATATAGACAGTACTGAGAAGAACTCTACTCACTGACAAAGAGGACTAAAAATACCTGCAGCCACCAAAGTAGCTGATTCTCATTTTACATCTGCTGTTGTATTATGAGTTGCAAATAGCCCCTCAGCATCAGGGGCTACCCGATATTCTACCACCTGAAAGTTCTTGTGATCT
>NW_010390725.1:13734-24713 GCF_000710305.1 Buceros rhinoceros silvestris | reverse complement strand
GATGTGTTGCGTCCTGGAACGCGAGTGCACTCACTAGTTAATGAAGTCCACTGCCTGAGTTTTCAGCTGGTCAGCACTGTGGAGGTCAGCCAGAATGAGGATCTCGGCCGCGTTCTCCACCGACAGGTTACTGCACAGCGCGTCCTCACACATCACCTTCAGGCGCTCCAGGGCATACTGCAAAACAGGAGCCGAAGGAGTTACAGAAGAAAACAGCCAGCCAGGCCTGACACGAAGCCTTGCGCTCCTTCACCCTTCAGCATCAAACTACTCTCTTAACCTGCTCAGACCTCCTGGCAACTGAGTTGTACTCAAAGCAGTGACCGGCAAGAAAAAAAAAAAAGAGAGAATCGTGATGTGCCCACCCTGAGGAAGGCAATGGAGGGGAAACATCCCCGCCACAACTCCCACCTCGCTAGTCACAGGCTCACTGGCGCTGCGCTCATGCTTTGCGGTGAGACCTGAGCCACCTGCCGGACTCCACCTGAGTTACCTCAAGGCACAGAATGCTAAAGCCAAATCTTCACTCACTCTGCTGCTGCATGACAGGATTACCTGCGGTCAGCGGCAGGACTGAGCAGTGACTGCTCCATAGCTGTTCCAGTCACGGTCAGGCAGTTCCCACTCAATTTCTTTGCCATTCATGACCTGCAGGTCACCATCAGCCTTGCTCAAGTACATGCTACTAGTTTAATACTACGCTAAATAAACGTCCCTGATTTTTTGCAGCTATCTGGCTGGAAACAAAACATCACAGCATGTCTGTGGGGCCCTGTTCTAACTTCCCATCCTCAATCTAAGAGCCTCTACCACTCAGCTCTGTATTTGCCTCAATGTTTTTTAGATCTGCAGGGTCAGGCTGTGTCAACCGTTGGTGAAATTCAAAGGATGTGCTGAGAAGAAGAGAGCTGTCCCAGGAATTTCACCCTCTACCTGCTGCAGCCCTTCTGTCATACTGAAACGTGCAGACACAGCCAAGATGCTCAAAAGCAACGCAGTGGTTTTGGGTCGACCTCAGGAAGGTCAGCGCTCAGGCAACACCGAGCCACTCGTTAGCAAGAACTGAAACGCAAACCCCAAACCTCCGTCTGTCAGAATGTCATCGCTGGGAGCCGCGAGACTGAGCCGCTTCTGAAAATCGTGGTCTGTGTGACCTGATGACGTGGCTCTTCGGATAGTTCTGAATACTCTGAATAACCTAGATCCCCTGATTCCAGTTTACAGGGATGAAAAGAGTGGTCGATTCTAACGCAGCTCTTACAGCAGTAATAACATTAGCACTATATAAATTGTCCTGAAGGTTAAACACAGTTAGGGCTTCACTTTACACATTCAAATTGAGTGACATTTCAAAAAAATGTTTAAAAAAAAAAAATCAACGATTTTGATGAATTTTAATCAGCCAGATATCTGCGTTGGAGAGCATCCTTTGGATTGTTTACAAGGCTTTTTTGGACACCTTAGAGGTGACAGGTATAAAAGTTCCTCAGTCCACGAGGCCACACTTGGAAAAGATCCCGGATTTGTACCTGCTGCTCTGTAACCTGCCCAGAGCTGCTAACGAGCTCCTCCGCACAACAACGGCAGCGCCTGCCTTATGATAAGCACTATTACCATAAATTGATTTGATATTCTGATCGAGATTTTTGTCCCATTGTGATTAAATTTAAATGAGTAATTTGAGAATATAAAAACATTTTTTCACTTAGGACTCGGCGATAATGACTTCGACTGAGGCATGGCACTCATAACCAGGACAGCGTTCTCCCACCAGAACATCTGAGGCGGCAAATCGTATTTATTTCCTTAATCTGTATCAATAACTAAACCAGCTTCAAGCGAGGGGCAAGCCATTAGTTTATATCATCATCTCTCAGTAGCTTAAAACGCAGCAAACAAAGCTTAAAATTATTCCTTTTGTAAAGCGAATATTCTCCTCCACGCACACACAATTTTTACTTCGATTTTCGCTACAAATAGCTCAGCTTCCAATTAGAGAGTTGGGCCAAAAGTAGCCACTCTGGTCTCTCTGGTACCAAGATCTCCCCTTCTCCTCTCTCTTAATTTCACTTTAGAAACACACCCTACCTGACAGCACTCTCACCCAGAGGCTGCAGTAGTAACTCCTGGGTCGAGAAGACGTGCTTTGTTTTGGTTTTGGTCTAATTGCCTATTTTTCCCCAAGAGACGGGAGGAACTCAGAAGAAGCTGTTTCAGTCTCTTGAGTAAATATTAAATGTTTTATGTGCTTTCGTGAAAGATTTTTTTATTTCAAATGCAGTGAGTTTTAAAAGAAAAAACCCTACATTAAAAGCCAGAAAACTCAAAGGTAAAGCCTGCTCTGCCCTTAATGTACTGCTTCTTACTTACACTTGTCTCAGATAAAGATGGTGCATGAGCTCTCAATCGATACTCTTTAAATATTGAATAAAACATGTGGCAATGATGATAATCAGGCCAAAAATCTCCTTGCATTATTTCCCATTTTAATCCCGGCTGCACTGGCCTCATAATGGCACACGCAGCATTTCACCTCTACCGTCAGCGGGTTTGATGGAGCCCAAGTCCGCAGTGACAAGGGGTTTGGTGGCCGCATGGTGGTGGCGTGGAACAAGATTAACATGCCTCCACACCTTAAAATCCACCATCCTAACTGGCAGCCACAGGAGAATCCCAGGCCTGAAGAAGCATGGAGGCTGAACCGTGCTAGAGGTGCTCCCTCTGGGCGAGAGATGAGGCACACGGGCAGGGCAGCGGGGACAGTCTTGCACTTCTGCCACCACCTGTGCTGAACCTGTTCGATGGATAAACTCAGGACTTTAGTCTGCAGTGCTGTCAGACAGGCATCTTTCTCTTTTAAGAGGAAAAAAAAGAACAAGGAGATGCAGTTTTGGTTATATATGAGGAATTTTCCCTGGTTAAGATGGCTCAGTGCCAGCAGAACACTCTCTTCTGTCCTCAGTGCTGCAGAGGGAAGGAGACAGCAGCTGGCAAGGCCACAGCGCTGCGACTGTTACACCGGGACTGCCAGCAGCCTCCCGGCCACACCATCCCCGACACCTCCCGGCAAGGCCCCTGCAGACCACAGCCGGGTTAAGGCAACAGGCTTCCTCCCGTGCAGCCCTTCTCTCCACAAACAGCAGCGACTGCCGGTGCAGAAAGACAACAGGCGACAGGACCTGCCCGCTCCTGCTGTCCATCACTTTAGAGCATCTCCGGAGGCTGCCGCTACTGGCCAGACCAGGAGAAGCAGGCTCTGTTCACCCAGACAGACGCTACTGTTGAAATTCGGCAATAATCACAGTAGAAAAATACCACCAGGTCCACCTTGAAATGTTCTTCTCACCCCCAGGGCTCTTACGTTAGATTACCCGAATAGAGAGGTCCTCTGAACGTTTAAGAAACTGCTTTAAAATGAGCAGTAGAGACTGAAATTCCTGCCTGTTTTCCGTTACGAGCTGTCTCCGAACAGCTGTAGGTATCTGCCCGTCTATCCTATCTAGGCATCTTCCATCCGGGTTTATCTATAAGCCACAACCGATTCAAAGAAGCTGCCCAACCACGACGACCACGTGAGCATCGTGTAAAGCGAGGCACACGTCACTCCTGTCCTCTGAACGCCTGCAAATCCCAACTGTACCTTGTCAGCAGCTGCCAGCAAGTCATCAGCCATCTTGTCAAGGTTTGGTGCCTTCCCCGTGTAAATAAAGCACATCATTTCCTTAAACACTTCAGGCTCCACATCATTGATTTCCACCCGGTTCTGTATCAGAGAAATGAAGCTTGTTAAGATCCTGACAAGAGGCTAAAGGCTTCCTTCTACCCTGGCTCCTCCAGTATTCAGGAATTTGCTACGGAGACAAATGATTTAACATGATACTACTTGCAAAAAGGGAAAAAAACTTTATGTGGATGGAGTAATAAAAACTCTACGTTGTATTTCACTTTCTCTCTGCCTCCCTATCCCACCCCTGACTCCTTCACCTGAGCAACAAAGGTTACAACTGTCTCCAGGAGGCCTCTCTTCCTCCCTTCAGGATGGCTCAAGTGAGCCTGCATCTTCTGTGAGAAAAACAATTAAAAGGTGACTACCGTCACTCCCTAACAAAGCTATCTGACCAGGGATGCCCAGAGGGCCCTGAGCACTATTCTCTCAGCAGGAGGAGTTCTCCTCCCTTTTGGAACTTACCTTTTTGCTCTCTTCCATCTCATGCTCAAACATGGCGCTGAAGACGGGGGAACGTGCTACGACAGTGGGGAAAATAAAACATGGTTAGAGATGCTCTCTTACTCTTCAGGAGGAGCTAAGCGAGGCTCGCCAACACCTCCACAACCGACCTGCCTCAACAGGCAGGAAAAGCTCTCCTAGAGCAGAAGGGGCAAACTGGGAACCACCAGTAAAGAAGTACAGGCTGCGACATAACGTAATGGGCCAGCGTAGCTCCAGACTGGGTATGGGAGAATTTATGATGCCCTTTCAGCCACGGCTGACGTGGGAGGTGAGGTGTGTTTCTTGGCTTTCTAAGACAGTATTCCTCGGGAAAAGCACTAACTTCTCCTTACAAATGCTTCAGGAATACATTACAGTGCACTACCGCCTCCTCCATCCTCGCCATGGCAGGAGGCAGGGAATTAAACACAGAGCAGGTATTTCCTCTCCCCGTAACAGTTCACAAAACGGTTTTGTACCACAGCTCTGCAGTTAAAAGAGCCGCAGAAGCTTCCTTTGAAGGCAAAGTAACTCAAGAAAACCCACTTGCTGTCATGGTGCCATCTCCTACTCTGCTAAGGCCCATCCGACTCAGTACTGACCTGCTAGAATGGATTTGTGAGCTTTGAACTCCTGGCCTGCAACACACAGGCAGCAGTCCGTGAAGCGCGAGTTCTCCCAGAGTCCTCCTAACTCGTCCGCCAAGCGGCACTCCGGTACCTTCACCATGTTCATGGTGTTCTGGCCAGAAATGTTGACAGAGTCCTGCACCACGCTCACCTGGAGGGGAACAGAAAGCAAACAAACCCAGAACTCAGCAACTCGCGCTGCAGAAGCTCTTCTCCCTCCGGGAAGTTTTCATTTCCAGGGCGGACGAAGGGAAACGCAGAGCAAACTCCACAGCTCTCAAGCAGAACCACTCCGTGATTAATTGAAGCGTATTTTGTACCACAACTTAACCCTGTTCTCTGCTCCTCCAGAGTGACCAAGTCTTAAGTCACACTAGCAGATTTTCTTCTCCACCCCAAATTAACAGCACTTCAATGCAAATTAACCATAACTTCATTAAACAGTTTCTTACAGAAGTGGAACCTCATGTTTCTGCTTTTACTGTCACCATACCTGACCTAGTTTTTCTCTTCTATTAACGCTCTGAAACCCTCCCCAATCAATACTGCAACGCAGACAGCGGTACGGAGGAGAACGACATATCCAGAGAGCTTCTAGAATCCAACACAGCATCCACACACGTATGCAAGAGCATGGTCTGAGCCCCCAGACATCTTGCTTTAAAAAAAACCCCTAAATGGTACATTTAAAAAAGCAGCTTTATGTCAAGTAATTAGGAGGATTTGGGGAAGACAAGGGATTCCCTATCCCCGCTCTGAAGCGGAGCAGGTGCCCTAGTGGCTGATGACCAGCCCCCACAAAGGGAACCGTTAGGAGCCTGTTCAGCACCCAGCCATCGCTGTTAAACACGCAGTAAATCATCGCCTTCTCCAGCAGACTCCAATTAGAAAAGCTCAGTGACTAATCGTACCCCGCTATAACAAAGACGAAAGGAAGAGGGGGACTGACAGGGAGGCGAACGTGAGACGATTTCCTGGATTTGCTGTCAAATCCCAGTTAAATTTCAGTCCTATTAATAACCAGCGGCCAAAGAGCAGCGGACAGCAAAGGAAGCGTCGCAGTTATGTAAAAGGAGAAGGAAATTATCAAGTGAGGGAGATGGCAGAAGCGTCTTCTAAGGAAAAAAACCTGCTGACAGCACATAGCCCAACCTCCAGTGGGTTTCTGATGGCAGCCACATCTCGTATAAACTGCAACACTCAAACCCAAACAAGTATCAGATGCTGTTTCCCAAAGGACACTAATGATCAGCCAGAGCAACTGGGAGGTGGCTGATACTCTTCATCATTCAACAGCTACATCATCTTTTTGCCCTGTGACATCTAGACCAGCAGCGTGGACTCAAGGATGGATGAAAACTCCTCAGGTTCGTTAAAAAGAAATTGTAAGATGCACAGATCAGCCAAAAGAGACTTGTGAACGGTCTCAAATCAACAAATAAATCCTCTTCAGAGATGGAAGAAAGTCAGTTACTGGCATGAAAATCTACTACGTGACTTTTTCCGCAAGGAGTTTAGGCGGGTCGACTCCGAGTGGTTAAAATAGGTAAGATTTTGCTTAAGCTATTTTCAACATCTTAACGAGGGAACCAGTGCCACCTCACCCAGAAGAGGGTTATTGCCACAGCTTTGGGTACCCTGTTCTTTTGGGGGTGTCACCGGAATGACATTTCCCTGCGATGTTGGAATATAATCTAAACAGCAAAAAGTAATGCAGTGGGGATACGAACCACCAACCCGCCTGCAAAACAAGAGGCTGAAAAATCCCAAACTGAAAACAGAATGAGGTCAGGTTCGAAATGCTTGACAAGCAAAATCATTCTCCGCCTTAGCAGCATCTTCGGCAAGACATTATCCGTGATCAGCACTGGACATGAAGGGAGAGGAAAAGGCTTTTTCCTTTTAACTTCAACAGAGCAACAAGAAAGTGCAGCAGAGACACTCGGCAACCTTCTGGTCTCCAAAAAACTCCAATGTATCCCCACACAACGTCAGGAATCGTTAACTCCTTGGAGAGTTTCTACATGCAAGACATGCTTGCTGCAAGTGCCGACGTGAGCAGCGCCGCTTGGCACCTCTGGCCAGCAGGGAACCATCAGGAGAGCACACACATGGCACACCAGCTTCAATGCCAAGGGAAGGAAAAGGAAAAGGGGGGGAGGAAAACCCAAACCAAGCTGTTAAAAGTTCTAATCAAACTGTTTCCAGACAGCAAAACCTTTCCCTCTGTTATCACTAAACTGAAGAACCACAGAACCAGCTGAAAGAGAAAACAGAAGGTCCCACGGCCAGGCGAAGCCAGCACCAAGCCTCCTCTGCATCCCAGAGAACAAAACCACTGAGCTGAGGCTTTTGAAGGAGTAATTCGGTACAGAGTGGAGTCATTACTGGTGGATCTCAGGTTTATCTGCATCACACCTCGCAAACTCCCTCCTCAGACATTAATTTGTGAGTTTCCCTCCCCAACTCTGAGTTTTCTGGCTCTTTTATCGCAAAGGAAAGCGGAATTGCCAAACGGACAGAGGTGTCATCCAAGACACTGTCCTCTTCTCCTCTCATATCGCTACGAGTGCTGAAGGAAGGGCTCCCTCCAGGGCACTAGTAATTTATGCTGCTGACTGAACACACACCCGTTAGGAGATGTTTGTTAGTTCAAACGTGTGTGTTCATGATGGCCAAAACTGAAAAAAAAAAACAAAACCAAACCCCAAAACAACAACCCCCCCCAACCCCTCAGCTGCCTGTCAACTCTGAAGCATTTCTTTCACTCCTGAAAGAAAACACAGCAAAAGAAAAGACTTCCATAAAAAAACTCTGCAGGAGATCCAAAGGGAGAGCAACTTGTTCCACCTGACTTCTGGCAAAAATCACAGCTACAGGAGGTATTCTGCAGTCAAAAAGACAATGGAAATAAGCAGAAGTGCTGAAGACACTACATTAGGGAGTTTGGATTTGCTCATTAAGGTTTCTAAACTTAAACATCTAGTTTTAGAAATAACTGTCTGCATCTTTGTCTGGAATTACTGTTAGTGAGGGAGTATTTCTGTTCTTCTTGCAGAAGAACACAAACAGAACGAACAGAAAATTGTGGTTACTCTAAAATGCTAAACCAGAAGGCAAATGATAACCAAACACGTTTAATTCCTATCATCATCCCAGGTAAAAGACAAATGTAAAGTAACAAAAAAAAAAAAATCAAATGGAGGTGAAATGCAATGAATCACAGGGAGAAGGCGGCACCAGCCACACACACACAAATAAAATCCAAGTGCCACATAAACAGCCGGTATTTCTCCCGACACCTCTGACTCCTTAAAAGCAACGATGACAAATAAGGTCACATCTACCCTCAGCTAATGGAGCTGCTCTTCCTCCGGCTGCACGGGAAGCCTTACCTCACAGAAGAGAGTGAGTTTGTCATCTGGAAGAAGTCCATTGGCCTCATCCAAAAGAAAGTCTCTTCTAATAAATTTTTTGAATCCCCAGTCCTTGCCTTGTACAAATCGATACGCTCGCTGGCTCTCTGCAAGAAAGACACGGTGCTTCAAACCCCAGCTGAGCCACTCGCTTGATCAAACAGCAGAAGACCAACAACTGACCCCAGCAGACAGAACGAGTTTTTACACACCCATTGCTTTTGTCTCTTCTCCTTTGGCGTTCAGGATGGAGAATTTGAACTTGGCTCGAACTTCGCTTTTTGGACAGCTCACCAGCAGCAGATAGAGGGAGAGGTAATCCTTACTTTCTTCATCCAAGCCTTTAGGGTTCACACGTAAACACCTGGAGAAACAGGAATCGGAATGAGGTGTCAGGAACAGCTTTTGGCAGGTCATTCCCAGCTTTCAAAGAAAGGCCACTGCAGAATTTCCACAGTGAAGCGGACAGCAAGTCCTCTTTAACAGCCGCTGAATGGCGAGGAATACCAGACAGGTAGATAGCGTGGAACTGTACCTCACCGTCACCTCACGCTGCATTTCTGAGACAGAAAATAATATACAAGCAGTAACTACGGTCAAACAAAAAAACCAGGGGAGAAAGAGGAGGGGGCACGGTTTAATTACCACAAAGCACCCTGGATGTCAACTGTCACCAAAGGAAAGCGAAGGAAACAGTTAGAATGGAGGCAATGGGTTTGAGGAAGTGCAATGACTCCAGAGCAACGGTAGGGAAAATTCCACAGGAGGCAACTGAAAGGAAAAACAGATATTGGGGATACTAGTAGTTTCTCAAACATATAGTACCAGGGCAAAACGAGAAAACTCCTCCTGTGTGAAGAAAAGGTAGTAGTGCAGGAAGAGGCGAACTCATTAGCACTTCCACGACCTGAAACCTGGAATCTAACAAGCAGCAAAAACTAGGCCAAATGACTAACAGCTCGAACAGACAAGGACACAAAAAATCAGAAAGGTCCAGACGTTAGAATGAGATCTGACTAGCAAAGGTTATCAAGGGAAGTAATTTAATAGCAAAGAGCAGCCCAAGGAAAGCACAGGTCTGCCACCCAAAGGAAGGGAACACAAACTGTACCACATACACACACGCTGAATTATTTAGTGGCCGATTTGCCACAATCTGTACTAAGGAGGTTTAAAGAATGATACTAAAACACTTAACATCAGCAACAGGGAATAAAATAAGGGACCGGGTGTCCATGGATCTACCAGGTCAGACAACTCCCAGTAGACACACATTCTGACCAAAGTCCACTCGAGTTACTGGAAATGACTTGAGAACTCGGGGGGGTAAGAACAGTTTTAAAGGAAAGGAAAGGAAAAGGGCAAGAATAGTGTCATCTTTAAAAAGCAGAAACTCCTGGGCAGGAGGAGCTCTAGACCACAGAGATGATCGAAGTAACGATGTCAAGTCTCCGAATTCTCAAAAAGCTGCCATAAGGAGAAAGGTAATACAGGAACGACAGCCTTAAATAGCAGGAATTAGAGTGCAGGCAAAAACTACCTTTTTAACAGTGTGGAGTACCAGGGACTGAAACCGGGAGGCTGACACAGAGCTTGGATACGCAGGCTGCGAACCCTCATAAACATCAGCCAAAAGTACCCCGGCTCGATAACCCTCCACGGCACGTCTCTGCTTCAAGGCAGGACGTTGTCTCCCTCCCAGCTATGGCTTCTGTTCCTTCTGATGTTTTCCATCAGCAGAGGAACTGCGCGCAGCCAGGGCTCACATTGGTCTGGTGTATCCAAGCACTGGGCTGAAGCAACAGCACTTTCTCCCTGGGCAGATGTTGTACATCCAAAGGAAGCCAGACGCCGTCTGCAGCAGCAGCAGGTTTTTTTCTAGATTTCCTCTGTTACAGAAGCCCATATTCTTTCTCACAGTTGTGCAAACAGGGTGAACCTCTCTGCTCTGTTTCTTACCATTTGAGTTTGTCATTGGCTCCAGATGAAAAGGTTGAGCTTTTGATGACCTCACCCATTTCTTCTCGACAGAAGCTAAAGTTGTTTATGGTCCACATGTAGGAAAACTTCACCACCTTGATCTTTAAACAGAGAATAACAGGCAGTTTAGGGTCATGCACGTTCACCCTGGACATCTTAAAGGCAAAACCTGACAATTAACCCCCAAGCACTGGACAAGAGAGTCTGGAAAATGGCTGGCAGTGGCAGCTGGACCACTGCAGCTTCTCCACCTGTCTCGTCCAAAGATCTGCAAAGGGCAGAGGGCAACATTCTGCTGTTGCCAGGCCAAATGCTCATCTGACATCTGAAAATCCAGACTCTCAACTTGTTTTGAATAGATTTCTTACCACAGGTTCTAATCACATTATGTCAAGACTACCTTGGCACGGTGAGGACCTACCTGAGTGTAGCACCAGCTCTCTGCTACAGGTCCACTCGACATTTCTGCCGGAGGAGGAGGACTCGGCACCCTTGACATCGCCAGTTTGAAGATTAAACAGTATTCCACAACTCAGCAGAAGAAATTTATAACTGATTTTCACCCTGGTAGTCCCCCAAAAGAAAAAGAAAAAAACAAAACTAAGAACGAATCAAAAGAACTTCAGGAGCGCTGTTAACTCGCATGGCATACGAGTTAAAGCCATAAGGCTTTCTCCCTCCCCCAGCACCTTCAAAACACGAGGCTACACCTGAACGTTGCGAAGTGTTCCCATATGCTTTCGG
>NW_010390725.1:6623-13718 GCF_000710305.1 Buceros rhinoceros silvestris | reverse complement strand
CGCCTTCAAAACACGAGGCTACACTGGAACGTTGAGAAGTGTTCCCATATGCTTCCGCAAGAGCGGATATACCACCTCCACTCTCTGAACCTGCAGCTCCTTACAGGACTAAGCCCAGCATATAACTTCCTTTAAGGAGACCAAGGCTCAAACAAGAGAATCCCCACCTGACTTGGGATTTCCTCCCTTACCCTGAGGCCACCACTTCAACTCGCTGTTATTTTCACTTTGGGAGTCTCAGACTATCAGAGATCACATTTGACAGCTGAAGTTCTTCACCTCAAAAAGCTACAGGGAGCAACATGCAACCCAACAACAAAACAAAGCCCTGGGTTCAGAGCGACTCCGCTAACATCAACAGAATGATTTCCTATAGCTTAAACCTTCTCCTGAAGCCCTGCCCTTGGGGAAGGGGTCAGTAATGATGCCTCTGCTCCAAACCCTTTGGCCAGAGGAAGTTCTCGTTGCCTTTACATGCTTCTGGAGGTCCCAGCTTTTAAGAGCCAAGTACTAGTTGTCATCTGCAGAGAACACGAGGGGTTAAACCCACTGCAGCACACCAGAATGAACGCACAGGCACACTGATAGAACAGGCACCTAGATACCAAAAGGGAGGTTTTAAAACAAACTAGAGTAATCAACCCATCTCTGACTCTGGGTCCTGATCCCCGAAGCAGATAAACAAAGTGTTTTCAAAAATGAGCTCGGAAACTAGAATTCATAACTTTGGCAGATAGAAAAACATCATGCGCCTCACAGTTTGGCCGCTGCTAAACGCTTTCTGTTTGGCAGGTGGTTATTTATCTGCCTTCCTCTTACTGCACAGGACAGCCAGTGAACCACAAGAATTCACTGCTGGTAGTTTTGAACTCGAAAGGACAGAAAAAGGGTGAGTAGAAATCCTAAAATGGTTATCCTGCGATATGAATTGCTTTAAACACAAGTCTGATACTGAGGTTCGCTGGGGGAGCAGCACAGGCTCATGCTCCTGCAAAGGTTGAGTCGTTAGTTACCGAAAGGAAATGGTGGAAAATGGAGAACATAGACTAAAAGTCCCTCACCTTGGAACAGCAGAGAACGTTCACAATAAGCACATCAACATCTACGCACGTAATTCCCCCCCAGCTGCTATGGGCAGAACTGGGAGCCTTTCAGGGCGGTCGCAGGGCAGGTCTGGAGCTGAAAGCGGGCTCCAGCTGCAGAGCAGACCCCTCCCAGGCTCCCCCAGCCAACGCTCCAGGTTAGCGGCAGAAAGCACCTGGAACCACCAGCACACAGGCATCATCTCACCGCAGAACAAGAGGGGGGATTCAGGATTAATTTCGTTTAAAAAAGCACGAGTGAGTCCATGTAAACACTGAAAAAAGAGATGGGGCTATGGGGAGCAAAGACATAAGGATTTCACCCTCCGGAGATGCACACTTAACTCGATGGGAATTTACTTCCCGGAGGAAAGCTCAGGGGCAAACAACTCAAAGCGAGTGCTCTCAGATCAAGCTGCTTTTCAAACTTCTTGCATTTGCAGTTTGTGCTGTGCATGTGGAATGAGGGGGGGGAATAAGTGTTTTAAAATGTTGATTTTAATGATTAAAATGTTTAAAAAACATTTAAGAAATGATTTAAATATCACACTTGAAAAAGAAAGGGACATCAATATGCACTTCAGGTACCCGCTGCAGTTTTTATTATATTAAACCTAAAATTACCGCAATTCCTCCAAAGAAATTCGATTACAGCGCTCGGTGTCATTCCAATTAAGCCAGCGTTAGCAGACACTACTCCGACTACCTTGCTAACTGCCCTTCCAGGGGCAGCATTCGCCCGCAAGGACATCATCACTTCACTCACAGGTCTTTGGGGGACAGATTAAGCCTGAAATTCCATCACAAGCAGCAAGAAATGCCAGCCCCTCCTCCCCCCAGCTGGGTGAATGGTGCCTTTTTGCTGGTTTTAGTCTGTGGGCAGGAGGGACCCAAGTTTTTCCTTCCCCTCGGGCTTGACAGCAGCGCGGCTCAGCCCCACCCAGGCCGTTGCATTGTTCTGTTCACAACTATTTTTAATCCATATTATTCCAGCGATCAGTTCTGTAGCACAGGCACAAACAACTGGGGCACAAACGTGAGAGGAGGATGAGTGGCCAGGGAAAGGATGAAGTTTCTTACGCTCACCTCCTCACCGAGGGCAACCAACCCGCCTGCAGGCCGAGCAGCAAGAGGCTAAAGCCCAACGGAAGGGTCTGACCAGAAGAAAGCACAACGAATAAGTAAAACACACGAGTGGGATGTGAAATCACAGAAGTATTCCATTCCCCTTTAAAATATTGCCTTACGCAGTGAGAAATAGCATCATTTTTATTAAAGAAGCATTAGAGAGGTGAAGAAAAGATGTAAAAGTAACTTAGATTAAAAGAACTTTCCAGTTCTCCGAAACACCACGGCCCTCCACACATCTGCCCACACACAGGGCCAAAATGGAGAGGCGAAGTAAACCTCCAGCCACAGCCACCTCCTGGGTCTTCCTCCTAACCGCGACTTTGGGTTCAGCCCATTTCCGTGAGACACCTAAAGCTCCATGAGAGGAACGGGCAGAGCTCGAGCAGCAGGGGCCGATCGGCACCTTGCTGGTGACCCTGCGACTCCGCAATGCTGTTCTCCTTGCCTGGCTTCAGAATAACAACGAGGAACAGATCCAGAACGGATCCAGATCCACTTTGGAGAAGGAACCAATTTCCACAGAAGGTATTCATCAAAAGTAAGCAGTTTTCTATAAGAAGAGTTATATTTCCAGGTAAACTGAAGCAGTTTACACACACCTTAGAGAAGTAGTTTAACAATAAGGGCAATTACGCAGTTGAAAGACTCCAGCGGGTCTTTCGTGAAGACAATCTGATAAATTTAGTGGGAACATCTCCCTTCATGGCATGAAAATGAGGCATTCATGAGGAAGGAAAGAGGAGACAACAACTTTTTCGGTCCCAAGCCCGCTGGAACACCTGGAGAGGATGAAGGGTTTCCTGGACGGAGGGCAGAACTTCATCCTACACTCCTGTGCCTGTCACTGGTCTCCAGGAAGCAAACTCCAGAAGGCTGTAGCCCTCAATCCCATCATTGGAGAAGTAAATAGATAATCACGTGATGTAAAAACTGAAACTTTAACAGCTACTTCCTGTGTTTCAACAGGATTTTAAGATGTACATAAGTATTACCTCACCTTACACATGCAAAGAAGATTGACAAAGCTGCTGTGGTCCAAAGGCAAGACAAAGGGGTGGGCTTGAGCCCAACAGGACTATTTAATACCTCTGAGTAGCTGTCACTCCTCAGTCGGAGCTCCTCTCCTCCCAGATGGCCTGGACAGGCAGGGGGTAATAAAAGTTATGACAACGCGCTAACAGAATTGCTGCACGCCAGCGCGTCACTCGTTACGCTTTTAAAATGGCCCAACGGGGACAAAGGTTCTAGGTTTTAAATATTTTCTATTATCTGAAAAATGCTTTCAGTCTGGTGTGCCAAAGCTGCCTACAGATGCTTAGTGAGGCTGTTAAACACAGTTAAAGACGTTAAACTAACACACTCCGAGCTCGATCAGCCATCAAAGCCTTGTCATCAAGTGACATCACTGGTACTTCCACCGCTGCAGCAACTCATAACGGGAATAAACGGGTAATATCCATCATGCCTTCCGCAAAAATTGCCAGTGAGGACAAACTTGCCGCTTGCCTCGCTTGGCAAGCACGCGAACCGGGGGAGGATGAGAAATACACCCTTAGCAGTGCCTTCAGCCGCTGCATCCCTCTTCTGGCATGGACCAATATTAAACGCGTTTCAAAAGAACGACAGCTGACCGAAGGAGAAGTTCCTGAAAGCAGGAGGGCACTGCCGGTGTTTATTTGCTAATGAACACTCAATACCTCACCAGTTCACACTTCCTCACCAACAGCGCTGGCACCTCCCAACCAGGAGCGGATTAAAAAGGGCTGCAGGCAGAGGTTTGAGGAAAACATTTTGTAAATAGTTTGGACATCAAAATTCTTTCTGGCCAGGAGAGGCAGGGACACACTTGAAGATACAGGCATAAATATCAACTCACAGGAAACAAAATATTATCCTAGGGACCCCTGTACAGCCTGCGAGTCTCTTACTTCCTTGGATATAAATAACAGCAGCACATAGTTCAGATAAATAACAATTCTCACCTCATTCACAACCACTTCCAGATGAAGACACCTTAGCTAGAACCAGAGCCAGGCCAGACCCTCTGGGCGCAGGAAATGTAATTCCCTCCCGTTGTACCAAGACAGCTCAGCTCAAAAGTCCATCTGCTGTGGGGACCAAGAGTCAGAACTATTCTGTGAGCAGCAGAGACTTGACCTGGGAGAGCTGGGAAACAGCAACTCAACCAGCAATTCCAGAACAGGCCTCAAAATTACTGGACTTCTGCTCTCCAGGCTGGCAATTTCTACTCCTCCAGATAAACCAACTACCTTTCAAGAAATCAGTAGTTTGCCCCAGAAATTTCCATGTATATTCAGTATAGTTTAATTCATGTTTTCAGTAAGTTTAATCCAGCAAAAGATAACTTACAGAAGCCTGTAAAAGAAGTATATTTTTAATTAAGTGCTTCAAAAACCGGGGTAGTTGCATCTTGGACCAGCAACATATCAAAGACTATCCAAGAACAGCACAAAGAGCAGAGAAAAGGAGCAGGACAAAGATAATTGGAGCAATAAAACAAGGGGACGAGATATGGAAGCGCAGGAAAAGACCATTATCTTCCTGCATTCTTCAAAGCCTTGGAAAGGACAATGGAAGGTCTGAATTTGCTGCTGTCAAGACAGAAAAAGAAAAAAGGGGGAAAAAAAGGCAAGTTAACGGAAAGTGCAAAGGGGGATGCAGTGCTATCTAACTAGCGGATGAATAAAATGAGTAAATTCTCAGATTTTTAGGCACACAATAAACAAGGCATCACACCACTCTTCCTACTTGGCACACCACGGAAGAAAGCAGCCATGGGCAACATGCTCCGAGCCCGAGCACGCTGCTGAGCGATTCCTCTGTGACACCCCGCCTGACACGTCTCTGTGTGGCAGGAAAGCTTGTCCAGCTACACAGGCAGGTTGACAGTCAGGCCCAGGGAATTCCAGAGGTTACACCGAGTTGCCTAATTATTACTGTGGTGGTGCAGAAGAGAAGAGACGGCTCCAAGGTAGCAAACAACCTGTACAATGAAACCAGGCTGAGATTAGGAACGGACACGTGTGGAGGATGGCAGTGACCCAGACCAGGAAGGTACCTCTCGGAAGGAAGCCAGGTGTACAGAAGCGAGAGAACAAGGAGAGGTGAACAGTTCTGCAACAAGAGGCAAATCATCACCAGGGAAAAAACCCAAACTATAAAGGAGGAACACGAATGGGATACAGACAGTTAACTGAATTAGAGGGAAGAATAATTTATGCCAAAAAAGTGTTGGCAAATTAAGCTTGAACACTATCTGAAAAGCAGGAGTGTGTGCGCGTAACACCTTCCTCTCCCTTCTGCACTCCGAAATCCCAACCAAGAGCCTACTTAACCCCGCGGAGTGCCACAAAAACTGCTGAGCTCAAAACGACACATGGAGTTTCATTTATAATCTTCAGCGGCAGGAGAACAGACTGGAAAGCCGACCCAGTCGTAGCAGAGAGAAAAGGGGATGAACTGGCACCCAGCGGCAGATGCACACCAGGACCTACAGCTTCTCATCTGGGAGACAGCGGCAACAGGGAGAACCTGGTTTCCCAAAAACACAGCGTGAACGATCTCCGGGAGCAGCTGAGAGCACCAGCGCCTTTCTCCGGGTTCCACGTCACCCCAAATCAGCCCGAACTCAGTTCCTAAGTTGTCCCTGTTACACCAGCAGCATTCAGGAACCTGGGTGGGTACTTTCTTCCTAAATACCCCAAAGTTGCCAAATACATGAGAGAAGGTCAAACTCCTGAGGTCACACCTGGACACTGGATATAAGGGGGATTTTAACTAAGGCACACACACGCCTTCATCCCGTTTAGTTCAGAAAACTCATTACCAAGTTGGAGTGTCCAGAATTTTTTTTTTTTTTTTGAGATGACAGATCATGGAAAAGTAGAGGAGTAACTAGAAAAGTAATTTTCAATTGTTTTATAAGATAGGGAGATAGTTATCTCCAGATGCACCAAATACTGGCAGCCCACTAGAATTTAGTATCTGAATTCCACTTGAATAAGTATTCCAAAACTAAGAGTTTCTTTGCCATTCTTAGAATGTTTTTAATTTTTCTCTCCTTAAACCAATGCTCTGGTTATAAAACAGGGGCAGAAAAAACGTTATCTGTATGAAACTCTCAAGGGCTGGGACAATTGCCAGTGAAACCACAGCACTGTGAGGAGAATCAGTTTTACATCTGTTTTGACAGAAAAGAAACACCATCGTTCTTCAGCTGAAGACCATCGAGCATTCCTTCATCCTCCTCCCCAGCCACCCCCAGATCAAACAGCTAAAACCAGCCCAAGGAAAGCGAGAGGAAGTTGGTGGTCAGAAGCAACCAAGACTTCTCTAAATATCCGTCTGCATTTATAAACAAATCCTTCACTGAAAGTTTTGGCTCGTCAGTCATGAAGTCAAATTGTACTTTTGGCATTCTTCGAACACCGGCGTGAAGCAGCCTGAGAACAGACGCAGAAAACTGTATCTCCTCTGATCCCATCCAACCCTAACCGCACATTACCCCGAGCACATCAGAGTTACAGCCACACCAGTAAACTGCAACAGTAATCCAACTCTTAAAAGCAAACAGAACTTTTTTTTTAGATTTTATTTTAGAGTTGCTGTTGCATGTAAGTCACCACTCCTCTGTTCACCAGATGTTTGTCGCTTCTTTAACTCTTTCTACTTCCGTCTTTAATCCTCTAGAGGTACATCCTGACATGCTTAGAGCTTAGATCTTTGAAACTGTTTTTCCTCAGAAGTTAATCTTCCTCATAATTTAATTCCCATCAGAAGCATGTTAAAAAGAAATAAATCTCCTATTCTTTTTCTCCAAATTCTCCTTTTCACCTCTTTTCCCTCCTGCTCATCCATTCCT
>NW_010390725.1:5799-6548 GCF_000710305.1 Buceros rhinoceros silvestris | reverse complement strand
TGCTCATTCCTCTCCTCTCCTCTCACTCGAATGCACCAGCTTAGGACTTACAGAAACCACTTGAGCAAACTTCTGCCTTCGATAAGAAGCCTGATCTCGTTTTTGAACAGAAGGGTTTGGGTATTGCCCATGAACTCTCAGGCAAATCAGGAAAATTCTTCTACAGCTTCAGTTTCTATTTGCAGGGTAAATTGTTACCTGCCACTTGTCAAGTAAATTAGTTGCCACTTTAGCAATTTTTTAAAAAGTGAAACATCTGCACTTTCAGAGCACATAAATCACCTTCCAAATGAACAGACAAAGCCACGAAAAGCACTCACATCTTCCCCACACCCTGGGAAGCCTCTCACTCTGGAAGCGGGCTGGCAGCAGCAGTGTCCTCCTCCCCTCTGTAGATGGCTCTTCTCTCGCACTGCCAGAAACACCTCACGCCTCTAAAGTCCCAACAGATTCCCGCGGACTTGAAAATGGCTGGAAGAAAACGCCTGAGTGTACGAGGTCTAATCCGAAAACATGCAACCCTGAAGATGAGGCAGGGCTGTGCTCTCCATCGTACCGCAGCGAGAGCCGGTCCCAAACCGCTCGAGCACCCACACGGGTTGCAGACCGGCCCTCCAGCGAGCCACCGAGGCTGGCAGCCCCTCTGGAGCCCCTTGTCCACACCAGCCTTCCCGAAACACCAACACCCAGCAGCCCTCCCGAACATCCTCCAGTTGCCATCTTGCATTAGTATTTCCAAGAGCTGAACC
>NW_010390725.1:1466-5713 GCF_000710305.1 Buceros rhinoceros silvestris | reverse complement strand
CCGCAGGCTCTGCCGTTGTTAGTCTGGAAATAAAGCCCTCCAACAAGTCGTGTAGAGATGACGCCGCCCAGCCAAACCAGCAAACAACTGGAGATTCCTTCACCTCCTTCCAACTGCTCCACTTCAAAACGGCGACGCGGGTTGTTTTAACCCGTTGAACGCAAAGATCGTGCGATTGCCAAATGAAAGCACCCAGAGTCGGGTTTTTGGCACAGCATGAGAAGGAACCACGGCTTGCCTGACTCCAGCTGAAAGCTCACTCTAACCAGTAATAACCAGCAATTACCAGCGCTCCGACTCCTGCTCGCCACCTGCCCTGCCAGGTAACGCTCCTCTGACTCGTCTGCTTTAACACTCCTTTAATTTTCCAAGTTACTTTGTTTAGTCTTTCCTCTGACCTTATTAGACAGCCTGAGAAGGAATAAGGCGAGGAAGGAGACAGGAAGTGAATTCCAACCACCTTCCGCTTCCAGACCGGTTCTATCTTCCTCAAAAATCAGCAGCCGTGTTTGCTACAAAACACCGACTTCAATAATCATGATGGCTTTGCCAGCACAATTTTAATAATCTTACTCATTTTAACGTTGCAAAAAAAAAAAAAAAAGTCCCATCTTACCATAAATCACTCTGGAAATAACACAATTACAGCGTTCGCCCACACCCATATTTGAATATCCTCACCATTCAGCACCGAAACTATTGAATTAATAAGACAAAGAGCAAAGAAACGTTTCAGAGGCTTAGAAAGTCCTTATTTAAGATATTTTTAGTCAAGAGCTGGGGCAGAGGCATTATGATGGCTGTTGGTAGCAGGGCAGCAAGCTGCACTCTTCACCGCGCTCAGCATTAATGTTTTAACTCGTGTTATAGGTGAAAAAAATCAAAGGAAGTATCTCGGACACGGGGAGCTGCTTTGCTGACTTTTCATTTTAATTACACGTTCTGAGCTATCACTGGTGTAAGCCACTTACTCAATCTCTAAAATAACAGAGGTAAAAGTACAGGAAAATGAATTCCCAGAAGATACCTGCATTTATTACCCTCTCTACACCGACGAGCCGTCTCCACAAACCTCAGAGCAGACAGCAGCTCTTGTTGCTTTGGATTTCTCCCTGTTACCCCCTTCTGCTCTTAGGAAAACACTTCAAAAAGTCGTCCTACTATTTTCCCCATCCATGGCACAATTCCATAAGCGACGGGGCAATATTATTACCTCAAGGAAGTATCAGTGATCTGCAAGCCAAGAACCAACTCGACACCACATGAGTTGTACATCTTCATGGACTTTCGCCCTTGCAGGCTGGGTAGGGCTGGCACCAACCAACGCAAAGATGCTGCAGAACATTTCCAGGATCCTGAGCACAGTCTGGAATTGTATTACATCAAATTTACCCCACAGGCACTTCCCTGGGATCTCACTGGCTGGAGAGCAGAACGCGACACGTGACAGCAACCTTCAATGCTTCTGGACTCAAATCCCTACACCGACACGCTGTTCTTGCTGGGAACAAGGACGAACAGGCGCAAGCTGACAGGAAATCCTAAGAAAATCGCCTGTCTCCCAAAGGCAGCAGCAAAATCCTCTCCTCTGATTCTTATTTGCTGTCCACAAGTGGTGCTAAGAACTTAATCAAACCCATCCATGTGGTTTCGGAGCACAGCTTGTGGAGGTGGCACTTCTACAAAGCAGCAGCCGAGGAAACGAAGGCACCGATGTAACGGGGTCATTTAGTGTGATTTTGGTATTACAGACATAGATCCTGAGGTCAGGACCGCTGGCCTGCCCCCGGCTGCAGTCCACGCACCTGAGGGCAGAACGGTGTGTGGATACGGGAATTTTTTTGGGGGGAGTGGTATAACAGCATCCTTCAGCAGTCCCCAGAGTTAACCCACGGGCACGATTCTAGCCCTGTGCACTGAAAACTTTTCCACCGGTGGAATCAGCGTCTCCAGCAGCAGCCCCTGGGAGGCAGCCAGGCAGCCTCCGCAGCGCCGGACAGCAGCTCCTGGCCGCTTCGCCCCATCATCCCCACCTGCTCTCCAGGCTCGCTGCTGCAAGCGGGTCTAAAACCTGCACCGTCAGCCAAGCTTTGCTTTCAAACACAAAGGCAATCCGCTATTTTAATTATAAAATATAAAGGGTTTCTTCTTAAGAGAAGGTAAGCGAGGCCTCACTAGCTTTAAAATCTAAACTGAAGAAATAAAACTTACTAAACTTGGGAAGCCTCCCCCCAGTAAACCACTGTGAGAGACGTGGCTACATACAATCACTGTCTGATTTACGATTTGTTGAACTCCTGCAGCAATGAGCAAAGAACGTGGGCAGAACTAAAGCCACACTTAAAAAGAAATACACATATCCCTAAATTAAATTGCTTCTCCATCTGATCAAGCCCTGTAAGCAACCTTCAGCTTTTCCAGACCGTCTTCTCTGCCCATCCACGGCTGCTCCAGTATCTGATCTCCAAACAGCCCTAACAGAGATATCCTCACGGTATCCCGGTTTGGGAACAGCTGTTCATCAGTAAATACGAGTTCTCAGACTTCATGGGAAGGAGGAAAAAAGCCTGAACAACTGCTCAAGTCCCACAGATCACTTTGTGAACCCCTCCAAGTCCAGCTATACCCTGTAAGCTTACACGTGATGGACGTGAAACCTTTCTGTATATGTAATAAATTTAAGCATTTAAACCTCCCAATTTTCAGAAACAATATTATCGAACCTCAGAGATTCCTAAATATTTAAAACACTTAAAAATTAGCATATTTCCAAATGAATATTCTGATTTCTCCTGTACGCGAGTCTCAAAGGTGTGCACAAGGCATCTTCTTTTTTTTGGCTGAAGAAGATTTCTGTTATCAGAAGCTGGATCGATACTTTAAAGGCATTAACATTACTGTCTATGATTCACAGCCCGAGTGTGACATCAGACCCCAATTAAAATGCACGACACACAGGATGTCTATCTAGCAAAGGGCATGTTTGAAGTCCACAGTCACACCACAGAACCTATGGAATAAGACCTGCACCACAGGCTGCGAACCACTGAACGGAGACCTCGAGATGAATGTTTTAACGCTATTTTCTCTAGTCAGCGCACTAAAATCACCAGAATCCCACCAGCTTCTACCAGATCAACGGCCAAACCCGTATCTTCCAGTGAGGAATTTAGCATTTAATCCCCCACCATGGTCCTGACTTTATAAGCTCCACCGAAGTCTAGAAGCGCATGGAGCTGCCAGGCCCCCACGCGCCACAGAACACAGCGGTGCAAGCCCTGCCTTAGCCGGAGAATCTACTCACAGTATAAAAACAAACTCCCAAGAATTTTCCAGGCATTTGCTACGCAGTCACTGACTCTGCATCTTTTCCATCCTAAAAATGTGGAGGGAAAGCAAACAAACAAACCCCCCCAAATGACATTTTGTGGGGGCTGAGTACCGTCTTGAATTCTCCACTCAACTCCGTCCTGCTGCTACGGAGCTCGGCACAGCGACACTTCACAACGGGAAACCAAGAAACGGAGGTTTAATCCATTTACAGATACAGCTTCTGGAAAACAACAGCTCCTTTGCCTCCCCAAGGGTATGAAAACTTTACCCTCATGCTCGTTTTCTGTGCTGTCACGTGTTCCTAGAACTTGGGACCCACGCGTTCGTTAAGAGGTCTCTCAAGTTCAAAGTACAGGAGGAGCTCCTCCACGGAGAATCGAGAAGCATCACGCTCAATAAAGGGGTTTTGGCTGGTTGTTTTGTGGGTTGTTTAAATTTTTTAACACATTTTTGTTGTATTTTCTCGCTGTGCTGAGTAGGAAGCAGCAGTCAGAGGTTGGAGGAATACAGCAAGATCTTACATAATATTCCAATTGTGCAGAAAATCGAACCAGAGCTGGGAGGAGAGAAGGAATCTTACAAAATTACAGTGGATATTTCCAAGCGTGGAGCTATGAATGCAAACAATAACGCAGCAGTAGCTCTCAAGGGTACAAGAAATAGGTATCTTTCCCAGCTTCACACCCAATTTTGCAGAAATAACGTCCAGAAAGAAAGGAAGCAGGCGATTTCAAGCCTACAGGTCCAGGCAGCGGCATGACAAGCCCCATGAGTGAACCGCTGATAACAGGGTGTGCCAATAAAGCCGGCAAGTCCCTCTCACCATGCACCGGGCTGGCATCTAGAAAAACCACACAGGGCAACAAACCCCATCCTTAGAACGCACCCGGCGCTGGGTCTGTCGAGAGGCTCGG
>NW_010390725.1:492-1393 GCF_000710305.1 Buceros rhinoceros silvestris | reverse complement strand
CGAGGGCACCAAACCCCACCCTTAGAACGCCCCCGGCGCTGGGTCTGGCGAGAGGCTCGGCTGCCGTTCAGAGATGAACGCTAAACCTGCCCCTGCACCGGCCAAGCTGGCTCAGTGGAAGGGAACCGAGAGACGCCGCTGGTGAGTGAAATTGTTTTCCACATTTACCGGGTCTCATCACTAACGCTATCGCCAGCACTGGGCCCTTCCCCACCACAAACCCCAGCAAACTGTGCCATCGATCACACAGGAACGGGTATTTTTGAAGCACCCCACTGTGACGGTACTTGTCTGCCCAGCCCATGAGTCAAACCAAACCCCCTTCATTTTCACTCCCTCCCGCAGCTGGATCTACACACAAACCCCAGAGTTCTGGGCGGGGGGGAAACACAACAAGGTTTCTAACAGGGGTAACTACCCCCAGTAAACCAGGCGAAGGGATTTGGCAGCAGTTTCTACCATCCTGTGGCAGGCACAGTTTTGTGTTACTGTCCTCTGCTGCTACAGTGACAGGATGACAGCTCGCACCGGACTGCCATCACGTTGTCTCCGTCTCAATACCATCCACGGCAAAGTAACATCAAGTAAAAAAAAAAAAAAAAAATCTGTTTTTTCTTCAGGTCACATCAAAACAAGTGACATAATGAAACCAAATCATTCTGGGCATCTGGTTAGAAAACGTCACTGAAGAAGCAGCAAGTCAGTTGTGTGTTTTACTTAACTAATTTAGGGGGGTTTAATAACTAAAGAGCTCTAGTTTATAAAGCATAAATTATACTGTAATTCTTCAGACTTTTATAGGGCTTCACACGAAGCCACCCCAGACATAAACACTTGGAACTGTAAAGGCAAAGAAAAAGAAAAGGAAATCACAAAAAAGTGTTCTTTTCATTATGTCACG
>NW_010390725.1:0-281 GCF_000710305.1 Buceros rhinoceros silvestris | reverse complement strand
GCTGAATTACAGAAAAATGACAACAAATAACCGTACTTTCAGTATTTATCTCCCCTCTAAGAACTCCTGTCAGAAAAAACAATTCCTCTTCGCAGGCAGCTTGGCCAATTCCACAGGAATAATATTTTACCTTTCAAACCCCACCTCGCCCTAACGAAGAAAATGGTTGTAGCAAGCCCGGCGCTACCGAACGGCATCAGCGACAATTTCACAGCGAAAGGGGTTTTGTTGTTTTGCCTCTCCACGCTGCAGGATGATGCACCATTTCCTCCCCGCACCAC
>NW_010390724.1:5493-5810 GCF_000710305.1 Buceros rhinoceros silvestris | reverse complement strand
AAGAGTTCAGCCCTGGCTACAGACACTGTGGTTCCTGCAAACCCTGCAACAGACACCGCGGTTACTCCAACCCCAGCTACTTCAACCCCCATGAGAAGCACTGCAGCTACTCCAGTGCTGGCATCACACCCCACAGTTACTCCAACCCTTGCGAGAGACGTGGCGGTTACTCTAAGCCCAGCAACAGACACTTCAGTTACTCCAGCACTGACAACAGACACCATAGTTACTCCAACGCCCACAACAGGCACCTCAGTTACTCCAACCTGCGAGACTCCAGCCCCTGCAGCAGGCAGCATGGTTACTCCAACTCCAGT
>NW_010390724.1:4866-5346 GCF_000710305.1 Buceros rhinoceros silvestris | reverse complement strand
CTCCAGTTACGGACACCACAGCCGCTCCAACCCCCACGACTCCAACCCCAGCAATGGATACAGAAGTTACTACAAACCTGGTTACTCTGACCCCAGACACTGCAGCTACTCCAGTGCTGGTTATTCCAACCTCCGGGACAGACACCACAGCTACTCCAACCCCGGAGACAGACACCGCAGCTACTCCAGCCCCGGTTACTCCAGCGCTGGGGACAGACACCGCAGCTGAACTGGGGAACTATTGCGAGCCAGTATCGGTTGTCCCTGCGCGGAAGAAGAAACGGACACGGAAGTCGGCACATTCGGGAAGGGATGAAGAAGCCGCTCCTAAGGAGGAGGAGGAGGGTGTCCTGGCCAAGAACAGTGACATCGATGTGGCCGTGAGCAAAGGGGCTCCGGCCCGCAGCCTCTGGCGGGGGCTCGCAGCAGGGGCTCAGGCGAGGGTCCCCGTCAGGGAGGAGGCCGTGGGGCGGCCGGCCA
>NW_010390724.1:4381-4710 GCF_000710305.1 Buceros rhinoceros silvestris | reverse complement strand
TGGGAGGGTGCATCCAGTACCTGCGGGAGCTCGCCATGTGGGAGCAGCTTTACCACAGCCCCAACAATGCGCAGCTGCCCTACGACCTCGACGAGGTCCGGTGCTCCCGAGCCATGTGGCAGGAGGTCGTCCGGAGCGCGCCACCACCATACACCAGCACGTTGGCCATGCTGGATCTAGGAGGAGATGGCGACGAGGCGCCAACCGTGGGTGAGGTGATTACCTGGCTCCGGCAGCACGAGCAGAGTCCCTCTTCCCCGCTACGGATGTGCGCCCCGGCGGTGGAGGAACTGCCAGACGTGCCGGAGCTCCGGCGTGCGCTGATGGGG
>NW_010390724.1:3714-4224 GCF_000710305.1 Buceros rhinoceros silvestris | reverse complement strand
TGGGTACTCCACGATCCACATCTCCGAAGCGTGCCTCTCCATCCCGTTAGCTCCCGAGTGCCGGGCGCAGTTCGCTTTCACGTGGAGGGGTGTCCAGTACACGTGGACCCGGCTGCCCCCGGGGTGGAAACACACCCCCGTCATCTGCCACAGGGTGATCAGGGACCTGCTGGAGAAGAGCAGGGCTCCGGAACACCTCCAGTACGTCGATGACATCATCATGTGGGGCGACGTGGACACAGAAGTTTTTGAGAAAGGGAGGAAAATCATCAAAATCCTTGTGGAAGCCGGCTTCACCATCATGCGAAGCGACGTCAAGGGACCCGCACGGGAGGTCACGTTTCTGGGGATGAAGTTTCAGGGTGGACGGCGGCGGATCCCCGTGGACGTGGTTAATGAAATCATGGCGGTGCCCCCGCCGAGCAGCGAAGAGGAGGTGGAGGCGTTCCTGGGGCTGGTGGGCTCCTGGCAAACACACATTCCAAATTACAGCCAGATCACGGCCCCTCT
>NW_010390724.1:2988-3540 GCF_000710305.1 Buceros rhinoceros silvestris | reverse complement strand
AGCAGCAAGCCTTTGAGCAGGTCAAGCAGGAGGTCACTCACGCCGTGGCCCTCGGGCCGATGCGGGCGGGACACGACGTCAAAAACGTGCTCTACACCGCGGCCGGGAGGAACGGCCCGACCTGGAGCCTGTGGCAGAAAGCGCCGCGAGAGAGCTGGGGCCAGCCCCTGGGCTTCTGGAGCCGGGGCTACGACGGCCCCGAGAGCCGCTACACCCCCACCGAGAAAGAGATCCTGGCTGCCTACGAAGGGCTTCGAACCGCCTCCAAGGTGGTTGGCCCCAGGGTACAGCTCCTGCTGGCACCGCGGTCGCCGGTGCTGGACTGGGTGCTCCAAGGGAAGGTCCCCTCTACGCATCGTGCCACCAACGCCACGTGGGGCACCTGGGTGGCGACGATCATGCGCCGGGCGCAAGCGGACAGCACCGGTCAGCCGGGAATCCTGGAGGAGATCATGGACTGGCCCGAGGACGACGATGTCGGAGTGTCGCCGGAGGACGAGGTGACGTGCGCTGCAGCGGCTCCACCGTGTAACGAACCGTCGGGTAACGAGA
>NW_010390724.1:539-2883 GCF_000710305.1 Buceros rhinoceros silvestris | reverse complement strand
GACGAGGGACCGTGCGCTGCAGCGGCTCCGCCGTGTAACGAACCGTCGGGTAACGAGAGCTATGGCTGGTGGGACCTTCAGCCACTGGCACACACGTTTAGCAGAGGCCACCTGGTTAGTCAGCACTAGAGGAGCTGCTGTCAAGGTGTCCTGGCCCAAACCTTCTACGTACCATCGATGGGGATGAGGAGAAACCTGCTGGGAAGGAGTCGGGGCTGCTCCCGCCTCGGGCGAAAGTGAACCCATCTGTGGGGTGGCCTGTGCTCAAGGACCTGGGTGCCATGGGTGGGTGATGCGGGAGGGTGGGGGGATGCAGTGTGTGCCCCGAGGGGGGTTGGTGTTGGGTGAGAACAGCCGGTGAATGGGCTTGTGTGATGTTCATGGCTAAATCCCCGTGTCGTGTTTCGTCGCCGTTACGGTCGCTGTGTGTTACACTAACGGTGTCACGTTAAGAACCACCCAGGTCAATGAAAATGGAACGTTGGTGGAGCCAGGGCCGGGTTCAGCAACTGGTGAACTCTGCACTCCCCAAGAGCCCCCGAGATCCACATCTTAGAACCGTGGAATCACAGAACCGTTTGGGCTGGAAGGTGCCTTTAAGATCATCAAGTGCCACCATCAACTCTCAACCCAGAGCTGACAACCAAGAGCTGTGGTGAACAGGTTCTTCAACCTGCAGACTGTGAGCAGACACCCAGCTATGAGCTCCAACCGCAGCGTTCAACAGAGACCACGCACCATCCTCCCACCTTGTCCAGTGTCCACCCACCCTCCCGCTGCACCAACACCCTGTCCCACCTGTGAACATCATCCCTTCTCCCTCAGGAGAACCGTTCCGACAGATGGACCCGAAGTCGTGGGCTAAACGAACCACAGAATCACAGAATCCCATGATGGTTTGGGTTGAAGGGACCTTCAAAGCTCACCCAGCTCAACCCCCTGCAGGGAGCAGGGACATCTGCACCCAGAGCAGGGGGCTCAGAGCCCCAAGGGCCAACTGACCTGGGATGGGGCTTCTCCCACCTCTCTGGGCCACGCTCCAGGGGATGGCCCCTGGCCTAAGGGAGTGACCTGTCTGTAGGTATCAAAGGACAAGAAAGGTGGTGGGGGTTAACTGGGATATACTGGAAAATGTGGAACCTCAGCATGATGTAAATAGTGTGGGACCAGGGGTGGAGATTGTCCTGGTTTTTTTGGCTGGGATGGAGCTGATTGTCCCGAGCAACCATGCTGTGCACCACGGCTCTACAGCCCCATCATCATTTCCCTTCATTTCAGTTATTAAATTGTTCTTTCCTCAACCCACCAGTGCTCTCACTTTGACCCCTCTGCTTCCCTGCCCCATCCCCGGGGCAGGGTGGGTGCGAGCAAGCAGCCGGGTTCGACCACGATCCCCCTGAAGGCTCCTCCAGCAGAGCCAGGGAGCCATCATGCTGCCAGGTCTGGGGGCCACACCTCCCCCACCGTGATGGGACCTCCTGCCCCATCCCAGCCCCATTCCGCCATCCCGTGATCTCTCCCGGCCCTTGCGGCATCTCCTCGCTCCCCACAGCAGCGCCCTGGCACTGCTGACCCCGCAGTCAAACCGAGAGCCACCTTCCAGCCAAAGGGATTTATTTCAACATGAGAAAACACTGCGGAGCTCCACAAGGACAAATGGTGGGACCCTGTGTCCCCTCGATGGCCCCGCACAGTCTGGGAACCCCTTTTCTAAACAGCGGCTCTTTACTTCAGGGCTGTTCTTCGCGGCCACAGCACGGGGTGAACCCTGTAAGAACCGTCCCACACCTCCGGCACTGCCAGGCCCACCACGGAGACCTGCCCACACCGCTCTGGCTGGCCACGGAGCCGTCGTGGCCAGCTTCTGGGTGGTGACAGCCACCTGCTCGTGCCCCAGGATGGGATCCTGGAGCTGGTGAGCAGAGAAGCGAGCGGCGCACAGAGCTGGAAAGCCTCAAACCCACTAAAACTGCTTTTGGGGGCCATGGGGGGAGCGCAGGGCACCAAACCCACGTTCCTTGGGCACCAAACCCCCGTTCCGGGAAACGCGTTGGCACCCCAAGAAACAGCCGTGTTGGGGACGGGCCCAGGCAGGCAGACTGGGAGCCCACCCCCAGTGGCCCTGGTAGGGTGCCCCATGTTTTGGGGTGCAGATACTGCTCCTCGGGCCCCCCCCCCACCTCATCCCGCCCCTCCAAGGAGAACCAGGCAGCCTCGTCCTCAAGCGTCACTGGGCAGAAGGGGACCTGCTGGGGAGGGATGGCAGCCCCGGGTGCTCTCTGGGGTGGAGGACAGGCTCCAGCAGACTAGGGGGGGGCTTCCACCGGCGGGGTATGGCCACAGT
>NW_010390724.1:0-271 GCF_000710305.1 Buceros rhinoceros silvestris | reverse complement strand
GTGGGGAGAGGCGCCAGGAAGGCTCCCCTGGATCAGGGTGAGGCTGTGAGACACCTGAACCCCGCTCACATCGCTGCCCTCCGGCTTTAAATACAGATGATGACAAGGGGCAGGGCACTGGTGGGACTGGGATAACCGGGAAGTGCCGGGAGGAGTATTTCAAGGCGCGAAGGGAAAATGGAGAAGCGCTCTGGAGGGATTTTTCAGGTCGCAAAGCCCCAAGACACCAGCGAAGTCACGCCCTGTGGTGGGGGCAGGATGAGGCCCCTCC
>NW_010390723.1:0-290 GCF_000710305.1 Buceros rhinoceros silvestris | reverse complement strand
GGACGTGCACGGTAACTCCTACCCCGACCTGCTGGTGGGCAGCTTGGCCGAGAGGATCGTCCTGCTCAGGTAAGGGACCTGGCACCCATGGGCGTCCTGCAGCCCCCTGCCCTCCCCGCCACCCCCCATGGACGGATCCTGCCCCTGGCAGCACCCTGGGTCAGCGAGGTGGGCACGGAGCTGGCACCGAGGAGGGTCTGTGCCGCTGTGAGGGGCCCAACCGACCCCCCCCCCCCATCTCTGCCCAGAGCCCGGCCCGTCATCAACATCTTGAACAAGACCTTCATGGT
>NW_010390722.1:5179-7029 GCF_000710305.1 Buceros rhinoceros silvestris | reverse complement strand
GCGGGCCAGCATCGGGAGCCAGCGGGAGGGCCCCAGCCCTGCCCCAGGGGAGGGAGGAACCGACGGAGGTGGCAGGAGTTGGGGGTGCAGGACCCCGGCCCAGGAGCAGCATCTGTGCCCGCAGCCCAGGGCGAGGGCTGAGCCCGCTGTACATTCACCAAGAGGGGCAGGGGCTGCCTGTGCGTGGACGGAAGCAGAAAACCAAAGCACTTGTGTGCCCCTGTCCTGTCCCCAAGAGCCAGGGCAGAAGGCAGGACTCTGGGGGGGTGGGAAGCGCTGGTGCTGGGGAGGGACTCCCCGGGCGAGACAGGGACTCAGCACTGCCCCAGCCCGGGGCAGACCCTGCTAAGGCGGCTCCAGCCCCACTGCTAACCCCCCTGGGAGAGGCAATGACAGCTCGGGGGTATAAAAGCCCCCTCGCTCCCAACCCCAGGGAAGGCCCAGCTCCCCCGGGCTGCTCAGCAGCAACACACCCTCCAGCAGCCCCTGCCCACAGAGCAGGGCTGGGTCCCACAGGCAGCCCTGTCTGTCCCTCCTGAGTGGGGGGCTGGCAGCCAAGGCGGATCCAGGCCAGCTCCCCTACTTGTCGATGAGCCCCCCTTCCTTGAGCTTGAAGTAGAAGAACTTCTCCAGGGTGTTGGCACACTTGCAGTAGTCGCTGTCGGGGGGGTTGTACTCGCGGAAGTTGGTGATGATGCGCTGTAGGTCAGCGATGAAGAGCTTCTTGGTGACGTAGTAACGGTTCTTCAGGCGCTCAGTCATGGTCTTCAGGTCTGAGGGTGGGCAAGGGTCAAGTCCCTCTGGCCTCTGCACCCCCCAGCCATGGAGGTGGACACCAAACAAAGGTCCTGACTCCTCCCTGCCTCTTCCAAGCTGTCCCAGGGCTCCCAGCACCCCAACCATGACTTCCCAGAACAGACCCCCAGCTGGGAGGTCTGCAGCTCTCCCTCCACCATCCCGCCCCAGGGGTCCAGGCACCAACACCTACCGATGGGGAAGCGGATGATTTCATAGTAGTCTGGCGCCTCTGACTTCTTCACTGGCTCCATGAATGGCCACGCGCTGGGGTGAGTCTGGGGAGAGGGTGGGGGCAGGTTACAGCACAGGCAGCTCCTGCCTGCCCCAGCACACAGGGGTCCCGCTCTCAGTGCGCCTGGGGTCACACCCTGCCCCTCCCCGCAACGGGGGGCAGCCCCTAGGGCTGTCAGGGAGAGGGCACCCCGCAGTACAAGGTCCCCCCCTGCCCACACCTTGATCTGGGCCAGGAGGTTCTTCAGGGTGTTGTAGAGCTGGTCCGGATCCTTCAGCTCCTTCCTGCGGGGCAAAACCAGCACCTGTCAGCCCAAGGGCGGGCAGCCTCCCTCCATCCCAGCACTCCCACTGCCCCACCCCAGCGCTGGGGGCGAGGAGCAGCACTCACCCCTTCTCCTTCCCCAGTGGTTTCCATCCCGTTTCTCCTGGAAGACAAGGGTCAATGTCACCACGTCTACCCCCCGCCCGCAGGCAAGGGAGGACAGAGCCCTCCTGCCAGGCAGCCCTTCCCCACCAAAGCCAGCAGAACTCACGGATGCCGGGGACGCTCTCGATGGGGATCTGCCGCACACCCTCCTTGAAGCAGGTCAGGCCAGGGTAGACCTTGCGGATCTGCGCCTGCTTCCTCTCGATCAGCTTCTTGATGATCTGCGGTGAGAAGGCGGGGTGGAAGCGGGAAGTGAGCAGGGACTGCAGGGTGCCCCACGGAGCCAAACCACGATGTGGGACCCCACGGGCCCAGAGCATCAGCTGCACCCACTGCCCACTGCTGGAGTAAATCCCAGGAACCACAAACACCACCACAATGTCCCCTCCAG
>NW_010390722.1:4691-5065 GCF_000710305.1 Buceros rhinoceros silvestris | reverse complement strand
CAAACACCACCACAATGTCCCCTCAAGCCAGCTCCCCGGGGAGATTCGAGGGCCGGTTCCCAAGGGCTGGCACATCCCCCTCACCTCTCCCCTGCCTTCAGGAGGCAGCAGGCAGGACCTGAGCATGGAGAGCCTGGCAGCGCCCACCTGCCTGCCCCGTGGGACGTACCTCCTTCTGCTTCTTGATGATGTGGGAAAGCTCAGTGTAGGGGATGCGGGGATTCAGCTCGCACTCCATCAGGGTTGCCCCCTCGTAGTCCTTGATGTAGCCCAGGTAGCGGCTCTTGGGGACCTTGATGTCCTTGGAAAAGCCCTAGAAGAGAGAGAAACCAGTGAAGGGGACTGGTGGGCCAGGAGGGCCGAGGGGAGCCACC
>NW_010390722.1:3971-4265 GCF_000710305.1 Buceros rhinoceros silvestris | reverse complement strand
CTGGGACGCTCCAGGGCTCTACCAGCTACAGCGAGACTGTCCTGCCCCTCACAGCCCCGCACCCACCACCCGCTGCTGGGGATGCCCATGCCGTGCCCACCAGCTGCCTCCCCACCCTCACCTTCACTTGCTCGTTGGAAGTCACGGCACAGAAGACGATCTCCGTGAAGCCCTGGGTGGGGAACATGCGGAAGCAGATCCCCCCGATCACTCGGCCATCCTTGATCAGCGCCAGGGTCTTGTGCTTCCTGCAGGCAGCGAGGCCGAGGGTGAGAGGGGAGCCCCCTGCGCCAG
>NW_010390722.1:3433-3852 GCF_000710305.1 Buceros rhinoceros silvestris | reverse complement strand
CGAGGCCGAGGTGTGAAGGGCACCCCCCGGCGCCAGCCCCCCCTGCGCTCCCCAAGCCACGCACGGGTCAAAAACGAGGCGGGTGATGTACTCCTTGGGCATGCGGGGCAGCTGGTGCGAGAAGACGTTCTGCAAGCCCACCAGCCACATCAGGATCTTCTTGTTGGACTTCTGCGAGAGCGAGTTGCCGATGACGTGGAACTCGATGATGCCGCGGCGCTCCTCCAGCCTGGCCGTCTCATCCCGCGCCGCGTTTGCTGACAGCAGGCTGGTCTGGGGGTGTGGGGGGTTTCAGTGGCCCCAGCACACCCCCCTCAGGGGGAAGCCCAGTTTGGGCAAGCAGCTCTGCAGGCCCTGCAGAGCACCCAGCGCTGCCTCAGTGCCCCTGACCCCGTACCTCGGGGCCGAGCATGGCAGCG
>NW_010390722.1:2951-3290 GCF_000710305.1 Buceros rhinoceros silvestris | reverse complement strand
GGCCTGGGGGGCCGTGATGGTCAGAATGACCTCGTTCACCAGCTCCATGGGAATGTCTCCCATGACGCGGATCCGCTTGGCGTCCTCCAGCGTCAGGCTCTCGGGCAGCTTCCGCTTCTCCCCTGGGGAGTGGAGCAGAGCGGCACATCCAGCACTGGGGTGGACCCCCGAAGGTCCCGGTTCCCCCCGGCCCTACCTGGCAGGGGCTCCGGGGTGCTGGCGTCCATGCTCGCGGCACAGCTGCTGTTGCTGAGCTTCTTGCTGAAGAGCGGAGTGCTGGGCACGGCGACAGTGTTGACCGCGGCTGGAAGAGACCAGCGATGCCCGTGACTGCCCGAA
>NW_010390722.1:2514-2778 GCF_000710305.1 Buceros rhinoceros silvestris | reverse complement strand
CCAGCGGCCACACCTCGGTCCTTTAGCCTACAGCCCCCGAGCTGGGGGGCTGCTCCCCAAGATACCTGGGCGAGACACCAGCTGGGCCCCCTCCGCGGCCGGCACGGTGAAATCAGCCTCCCAGATCGGCGAGTTCTCGCCGTAGATCTCCTCCTCCAGCATGGACAGGAACCTGGCAGGGGGAGGCATGTCAGCCACGCTCGGCGTGCGAGAGCCCCCCCCAGCTGCCCAGCAGCCCTCCCCACATTGGGGACTCACTTGGGA
>NW_010390722.1:2054-2414 GCF_000710305.1 Buceros rhinoceros silvestris | reverse complement strand
CCCCCCCAGCTGCACAGCAGCCCTCCCCACATTGGGCACTCACTTGGGAAAGTGGGTGAGAATCAGCGTCCGCTTCTCTGGCACCAGCTTGTCCTTCTCCACCCGGAACTTCTCCAGCAGCTGCCGGCGGGTGACCGTGAAGATGGACTTCAGGAGGCTGCGCCCAAAGACGTGGGTGGTCTCGTAGCGGGGAAGGCTGTCACAGCTCTGCGGCACGTGGCAGTAGCACAACCACCTAGCAGACAGTGACAGAGCTGGGACCAGCGGCCCCAGAGCACCCACATCCCTCCTGGGACAGGGACAAGGAGAGCTGGGGAGAGGCCCAGCTCCTGGGAGTGGGCGGGCAGACCCGCACCGGCG
>NW_010390722.1:1710-1942 GCF_000710305.1 Buceros rhinoceros silvestris | reverse complement strand
GCCCAGCTCGTGGGAGTGGGGGGTCAGCCCCTCACAGCAGTGTCCGGAGCGGGCAGATGCCCAGGCTGGCTGGCTCAGACCCCACTCCCCCCCTCACCTCGTGTAGTTGACCTTGTAGGTGGCCACATCGTCATTCTGTGAGCGCTGCCGGAACTGGGATGGTGTCTCCAGCTTCCAGTAGTTGAGGCAGAGCAGGAACATCTTGGAGAGCTCGTACATAGTTTGCCGCTCC
>NW_010390722.1:556-1550 GCF_000710305.1 Buceros rhinoceros silvestris | reverse complement strand
AAGTGGCTGAACTTGTACTGGACAAAGTTCAGGACGCCCTGAGGAGAGGACGGGGCAGTGGAGGGGTGCCGCGTGCTGCAGACCCTTCAGCACTGCCCCCCTGAAGAGGGAGGGGACTGTGCAAGAGCAGCCAAACACAGGACAAGTCCTCGGTGCAAGACATGAGCCTAACAGCAGCCTCACCTGCTCAATGTTCGGTTTCTCGAAGGGGGGGCTCCCCAGGGACCCTTCGACCACTGGCTGGCTCATCTGCAGGATGCACTTCCGCAGCAGCTGCAAAGACACCACTGGACACAGTTACTGGCGTCCCAAGAGCCGGGCACCCCAGGAGCGGTGACGGCAGAAACTGCCGCGGAGCTGCACCGATCTGCACAGCCGGTGTACCAGGTCTCCAGCTGGGCTGGTGGGACAGCCCACAGCCAGGCCACAGAGCCCGGCAGAGCAGGCAGACGACAGGCAGAGGGAGAGCAGCCCCAGCCCCTCGGCAAGGCTGAAGGACCCCTGCGCCACGAGACGTGCCCAGCCCCACACGCACCTTGAACAGGTAGAAATACACCTGCTTGGTGTCCGTGTCCTCCTCCTTGTGCACCGACATGAAGAGGTTTTCCACGTCCACCACCATGCCCACAGAGCCCGGCAGAGCAGGCAGACGACAGGCAGAGGGAGAGCAGCCCCAGCCCCTCGGCAAGGCTGAAGGACCCCTGCGCCACGAGACGTGCCCAGCCCCACACGCACCTTGAACAGGTAGAAATACACCTGCTTGGTGTCCGTGTCCTCCTCCTTGTGCACCGACATGAAGAGGTTTTCCACGTCCACCACCATGCCCAGCAGCCGGTTGATCTCCTCCTCCGAGACGTTCTCCAGGTGGGACACATGGTCCGCTGCGACGGAGAGAAAGCTGCAGTGAGAATGGGGGGCAGCACTGCTCCCCTCCCTGGGGGGGTCCCAGGCGCCCCACAGGGCATTACCCAGCGCATGGCTGCAGCTCCGGCCG
>NW_010390722.1:0-339 GCF_000710305.1 Buceros rhinoceros silvestris | reverse complement strand
TTCTTCCAGCCGTTGCACTTGCAGGCGTCGTTGGCCTGGGACGAGGGACAGAGGCCATCAGGCAATGGCTCCGCGCCAAGGCTGCCGCCTTCTCCGGTCAAATAGCTCCCCCCACCAGCAAAGACCCCTTCACCCATCCCACCCACTCCAGCACCCAGCTGTCCTCAGCACCCACCCTGCATGACCTAGCACTCTCCCACACGTCTCCTGTGTGCCACCCCAGCATCCTGCAGATCCCGCCCATGATGTCTTTGCATCTGCCTCATGCAGCTTAGCACCCTCCTCCTGCACCCCCATCCTGCTCATCACCCTCCTCCTGCACCCCTGCCTCACTCAGCA
>NW_010390721.1:15171-16445 GCF_000710305.1 Buceros rhinoceros silvestris | reverse complement strand
GACAAGGTTTGCTTAGGTAGGACCCAGCCTGGGGCCACCAAGAGCAGCGTGTCCCAGTGCCAGCGCCCACATGGCAGCGCTGCAGGCACTCCCTGACGGCCAGGGTTCACCCTCCCTGCTGGCACTTGTGCTTCCTCTTTTGCTGGGCTCAGCACCTGCTCACCAGCGACTTGCAGGAAAATGTGTGGCTGGCAAAAAATGCAATGGCTTTGTGGCCTTGTTCATGCAGTGCAGATATCGGGCTACAATCACATGGCACCGCTTGTAATGAGGCCATGGGGCATGGGCAGGACGAGCCTTGCGGATGAAAGAGGCAGTGTGGCAGGGGGACTTTGCCCCAGTGCCCATCTCACACTGACAATGCTGGCTATGCATCTATCTGGGGCTGGGATGCAGGAGGGCAGCCCAAGGGCAGCCGAGGCAGTTGTTGGAGCATCCTTCCCCAAGCCTGTCCCTGGTGCCCGCTGGGCGAGTATGCCCTTGCTCCACGGACCGCTGAGAACCTGGGGTCTGGCAGTGCTTTTCCTGGGCGCAAAAGGGCTGTGCGGCACAATGGCTGGGGAGGGAGAAACATGCCGTGCACTCACAGCCGCTCTGAGCTGCAGTGCTGGAGGTGATACCCAGTGTTGGGAGCACCTCTCTGGGGTGAGCAGGGTGTGGGGCCCTCCTGGAGAACTCCCCGGGGCACAGCACCTGCTCACAGCCCTCTCTGCTCCTTGTCCCCCAGAACTGATGGAAGGTTTTTGGCAGCCCCAGACTGAGGAGAGCAGCAGGGAACACGTCCAGAAGGTGAGTGGGCAGCCAGGGCAGGGAACTGGCAGCTCCAGACCACCATGGGCTGGGCAATGCTGGTGGGTGCTAAGCTCCAGATACAAGGGGAGATGTGCAACACCCTGGGGGAACCCATCCTGCTCCGTGGGGATCTGGACAGGACCCTCAGAGCTGGGGAGCCTTCGATGTTATGCTGCCCTGTGATGCTGCCCTGCATTCTTCCTCTCCCAGCTGTTGGTCTATGAACTGGGTTTCCTGGTCTGCATGGCCATCGGGCTCCTCTTCATCATCCTCGTGCCCCTGGTGGGATGCTGCTTCTGCTGCTGCCGCTGCTGTGGAAACTGCGGGGGCCGCATGTACCAGAAGCAGGACCGGCGGATGGGCTGCCGGCGCCGGGCGCTCTGGGCCTCCGTCCTGCTGGTCTCTGCTCTCCTCCTGTGAGTTCGCTGGCCATGTGGCTCCGGATGGGACCCGAGGGCGGGTGGGAACACCAATGCTTGGCC
>NW_010390721.1:14097-15078 GCF_000710305.1 Buceros rhinoceros silvestris | reverse complement strand
GCTTGGCCAGGAAGCTGCCGTTGTTCACAGAAGCAAATCCCGGCATGGTGGGACGAAGGAGAGGAAGCGGTGGCAGTGGGGAGCTGGCCTCGGGGGACTGCGCGTTGCGTGCTGGCCCAGAGCAGACCCTTCCCGACAGCTTCACGGTGGGGAAACGTGGGAGTGCCAGGCACTGGGCACCCCAGCGCCTCAGTTTCCCGTGTCCCTCCTCTCTGGTCCCCTGGCTGTGTGCATGGCACTTGCTGGGAAGATGCTGCCCTGGAAGTGGGGCCCAGCATTCTGCTCCAGACCCGGCAGCCAGGAGTTGGTGTGGGTGGATTTGGAGGGTCCTGGGTAGCGGCATCAGGACCGAGCTCTGACCCTGCTGCCCTTCCCTTGTAGGGCTGGTGATGTCTGTGCTTTCATCAGCAACACCCGCTTCTCCCAGGCTATGCATGGCACCTTCCCCAATGTCAACCACACCCTGGAAAACGTCCACACCTACGTGGCCTCCATCCCGCAGGCACGTCTTGTTCCCCCGCCCCAGCTGGGGTGCTTGATGGCAGGAAAAGAGGCCCCCTGAGAAAGGGTAACTGTGGGGCTGGAGGTGGGGCAGGGTCCCCAGCCGCACTGACATCCCATCTCTCTCCCTGCAGCAAATCAATTTTATCATCGACAGCAGCGATGTCCCGCTGAGCCGTGCCAACCACAGCCTTCAGGGTGAGCGTGTGCAGCAGAGGGGGGCTGGAGCATCCCCATGCATCTGGAGAGATGCTCTGGCAGGGCTGGGGGTACTTGGGGAGTGGGGGAGGCTGGGGGTCCTGTGTGGGTGCACGTTGCTGCCCTGCAGATGGTTGCTGATCCTGAGGGCCACTGGGTTGGTTCTTATGGGGATGTCTGAAAGGTTTACGGTCTCCTCCAAGCTCCTGCCGTGGTTCAGCTGCTGCTTTTCCTGGTTCAGGCTCCTCTCTGGGGAGGGTGATGCAGGTGATGGCAGGGGAG
>NW_010390721.1:13515-13971 GCF_000710305.1 Buceros rhinoceros silvestris | reverse complement strand
AGGGTAGGGGAGTTCCCTCTGCCCCCTGTCTGGTGGGTGGGTGCAGATGGGGTCCTGGGGAGGGGGTGTCGCTGTCTTCAGCAGCTTACCTGTGAGCCTCAGGACCCCGAGGGTCTCGTTATTCACACCGTTTCCCCCATCTCTGAAGACATTGGGTCCAACCTCGGTGGCATGATCATCATGCGCGTCAGGAGCAGCATGGATGAGGCTCTGGGATCCCTCCAGAGCCTCTTGCAAGGTAATGGCCTCATCCCTGGGGGGCTGGGCAGGGCCTCAGATGGAACTCAGGGGGACACTGGGGCTGAGAGCTGAGCTAGGTGCATGTATGGTTAAAGCCCCAAGGAGCGGGGTCCCTCTGGCCTCCCAGCTGCAGCCCGGGGCAGACACTGGGAGTTTGCAGGGTGCACCTTTGTTACGTATTTTTAGGTTCAGCTGGGTGAGGACAAGCCCCCTGCC
>NW_010390721.1:13033-13341 GCF_000710305.1 Buceros rhinoceros silvestris | reverse complement strand
CCCGACCCCCTTGCTCTTTCCCCAGGAATGGAGATGCTGGCGGCTGCCTTTGGCAGCATCGCCAGGTCTCGCTTGCACCTTGAGGAGCTGCAGAACAACCACAGCCAGCAGCTGGTCAGCCTGCGGGACAGCCTCGGGGAGGGGCGGGGTGCGGGGCGGGGGGCCCCCACAGCCCCTTCCCCAGCCCCCTCACGCCAGGCTCTTTCCCGTAGATCCCCAGTGTGGAGCAGCAGCTGGAGGCACTGGCAAATGTGTCTGGCTCCACGATATCGGCCGGTTTAGAGGGGGGAAGGGGGTCTTCCTGGATC
>NW_010390721.1:5449-12926 GCF_000710305.1 Buceros rhinoceros silvestris | reverse complement strand
CACTGGCAAATGTGTCTGGCTCCAAGATATCGGCCGATTTAGAGGAGGTAAGGGGTTCTTCCTGCATCCAGGCAAGGCGCTGGGTGCTCCAGGCGCTGCTGGGGCTGTGCTGTGAGGGGGTGTTGGGGATGTGCCCGTTGGCCAGAGCCTGCCTGCTGTCCCTGCCACCCCTGGGTGCTGGCATGGTCAGAGCCAGGTGCTGGGGGGAACCTGGCTGTCCTGTGCCATCTGGGGATGGAGGGCATGTGCTGCTCAGCCCTGGGCTGCGGGCAGGGACATGAGCTGCGCACTCTGCCTCCCTGGCTGCAGGTTAACAACACGCTGCACATGGCCCCTGAGAAGGTGCAAGAGCAGGCCCAGGACGTGGTGACAAGTAAGCAGTGCTATGTGCCAAATTTTCCCTCTCCCAGAGAATCCATACTCCTTTCTGATCCCATCGCTGCCTGGAGACCTCTCGTGCTGACACCCTACTGCCTGCAGCCCTGGCTGTCCCCACATGCTATTGTGCTGATGCCATCCTTGACCAAAGCCACCCCTTCCCGTCCTTTCCCAGTCCCCACTGCCCCAGGCTCTCTTGCCCCAGACAAGCAGGATCTGGGCAGCAGTTCACAGCACCAGCCTGTCCCTGTCCCCTGCAGAGACTCAGGATGAGCTGGTCCTCATCAGGAGGGAGATCAGGAGCTTGCGGGAGCAGCTGCCTCTCCAGGATGTGGAGGAGAATGTTGGGGCCTTTGTGGATAATGTCACGTTGGTGCTAGAGGAGCACAGGGAGACGATCATCACCTTGGATGGGCTCAGGTAGGCGAGGAGCTGCTGCATCCCCCAGCTCTCTTGTCTTGAAATGCTCAGGCTCTCAGTCCTCCGGTTGCTGGAGGTGGGGGCTTGCTCATGATGGGTGCAAGGTAGCCAGAGCTGTGCCTCGCAGCCACCTGTGCTCCTTCTCTGCTGAGAGCTTTTTCCTCCTCAAGAAGGCAGATGATGGGATGCCAGGTGCTGTTGTCTGACTCCTGCCTCTCCTCCTGCCCCAGGTGGATCGTGTGTGTCTTATTCTGCTGCATGGTGCTGCTGGTGGTCCTCTGCAACTTCATGGCGCTGCTGCTGGGGCCCCTGGGGCTGAAGGAAAGTGTGTTGCCCACTCAGCGCAGCAGCCTCTCCAATGCCGGCGGGAACTTCTTCATGGCGTGAGGCTCCCTTGGCTGTGGGGATGCGTGTGGGAGTGGTGGGATGGGTGGGCAGGGCAGGCCTGGGGATGCTCAAGCTTCTAAATCATCAAATTATGGTGGCTCAGCGGCCTGCCCCATGGCAACTCACCACGCGGGTGATAAATGTGAGGGTAAAACATGGTGCCAGTGAAAGGTGTTGGAGCAGAGCCTGTTTGCCCCTTGCCGGCAGGGGGGTCTGGCAGCACGTGTGTGGTCCCACAGCTCTCCAGGTGGGTGGTGGCTCACAAAGCTGGGGGGGACTGAGCCCCAGGGTACAACTCGGCCGTGTTCTGGGAGCCGAAGACAGAGCAGAGATGTGCTTGTGGGAATGGTGGTGCTTCATGGCACTGCTGGGGGGCAAAGGGGTGTGCAGACCCTGGGCTCTGGAGCTGGAGGCAATGCTGGCATCAACGCCAGGGCATGGGGCCTCGGATGCTGACAGCGTCTCTGTCCTGGCAGAGGGGTGGGCTTCAGCTTCATCTTCTCCTGGCTGCTGATGCTGCTGGTGCTGATCACCTTCCTGCTGGGGGGAAACATCTACATGCTCATCTGTGAGCCCTGGCGCAACCAGCAGCTCTTCCAGGTGAGCTCCCCATGGGGAGACACCCCTGCCCGGAGCCACTGCCACCTTTCCAATGGTTGCTAGTGAAGTAGAGGCAGTGCTGGCCAGTTTTGGATGCTCTTTGCAGGTGTTCTGCTCTGCATCTAGTTTCTCCACCTCTTCCCTTGCTCTTAGCTCCTGGACACCCCTGGCCTGATCCCTGGCTTCAACCTGTCGGAGCTGCTGGGCCAGAATGGTAGTACAGCAAACTTCTCAGATATGTACAGGTGGGTCCCAGCCCTGGCATGTCTTTGGGGAAAGGTACATCCTTAGATGCTCCCTGGGCTGGTAGGCACTGATGCCAGGGAAGGAGTGAGGTGCAACTTGAGGACATGGTCCTGAGAGGGGGTGGCCCTCACCTGCTCCGTTTTCAGCCCCATACCCCTCTCCTGCAGGCAGTGCCAGCAAGACACCGCCCTGTGGCAAACGCTGCACTTGGACCAGAGCATATCCCTGGACGAGCTCTTGAATATCAGCCAGGTGAGCACGGGGGTGCCGGGGGCAGGGAGGCAGAGCTGAGATTCAGGGCTGGCACTGGGGGACAGTGAGGGGCCAGCACCATGCCCCATCATGGTTCTCCTTGCTCTGGCAGTACACAGGAGAGATCTCCACGGCCTTCAAGAAGGCGAACATCACTCTGAGCCCCATCTCCCTGCTCAGCCAGAGCCAGAGAGACTTGCTGATGAAGGCCAGCCAGGCTGCGCAGCCTCCCGACTTCACCCTCACCCTGGAGCAGGTGGGCTGGGGCCAGCCTGGTGTTGGGATGGAGAGGTCTGGATGTGTGTTCAGGGTGTCCCTTTGCTGTTGTGGGAGTCCCACTGCAGGCTCCCAGGGTGCCCCCTGCCATCCGTGGTGTCACGCCTTGGGGCAACTGGGCACCTCCTCCATGTGGCAGGCTCTGGCTCCTCTCTTCCCTGCAGGGATGGGGTGCGCCCACCCCGTGAGCCCCATTCTCACAGTTCTGTCTCTGCCTGTTCTAGCTGGATCAGAACGTGACCCAGGGAAGCCTCCTGGATCTGGCCACAGAGCTGGAGCTGCTGGCAGACAAAGAGGTGAGAAGCGCTGGGGACATGGCCACCCTGTCCCCAAAGCCACTGGCTGGGGGGGACCCTCCCCCAACCCGCCCGGGTGTTTTTTCCGGCAAGAGAGGTGAGCAGCGGTGGGCACCGGGCCACCCTGTCCCCAAAGCCACTGGGTGGGGGTGCTCCTCCACAGACCCGCCTGGATGCTGAGGGGAGGCAAAGCTCTTCAGCCTGGCCCAGCTCTTTTCCCCAGCCTGGTTCCCCCATCAGGTGGTTGTGGTGGGGCAGGGACCCTGTGCCAGGGGGCACCACTGACTGCAGCTCCTCCAGGGCACAAATGTGAAAGAAGAGCTGAATGCTCATGCTCGCAAGCTGAGGGACCTGGACAAGGAGATGCAGATGAGCTTCTCTGGGCCACTGGTGAGTGATGCCAGGGTGGGGAAGGTCCTGGGGATGCTGGCTTGGGCTCCCCCACAGCTTGGATCCAGCTGGCATGGTCTTGGCTGAGCTGCGAGGCCCACACCTCTGACCCCACTCTCTCCATCTGCAGCAAAGCCTGAAAGAGAACATTCACTCGGTGCAGGATGGGGCTTCCCAGCTCAAGGTAAGCAGCACAAGGAGGGGGTCCTGAGTACACCCCAGTCTGCAGCACCCTGCAAAGTGCCCTTGAGGTCACGAGGTGGAGATGGTGGGGGTTAACCTGCAGTCTGGGAGGCTGGGGGCTGCTGTGGGACTCCCCAAGCATGTACTGGAGGGGTGCTGCTCCTGGAGCAGGAGGAAGGGGCCCACACCATGGCCCTGCCAGATGCGGGCTCCTTCCATCTGAGGTACTCGGACACTACCAGTGAGTGACTGCTGGGGACAGCACAGCTCAGAGATGCTGTGCCTCATGAATGGCTGCCAGGCAGGGTGTGGGAGCTGTGGGGTCTGCAATTCCTCCATCACGCTGCTGAGAGCACCTTTCACCCTAGGCACAGACAGAAGCTGCACTGGACAAAGCCAGCAAAACCCAGGAGTTCCTGGAGAGGGAAATGGCAAACATCATCAAGAATGTGAGCTCACCTTGCCCTGCTGCCAGACCACCCACTGGGGATGTGACTAGACCCTCACACCAAGACCTCCCTCTGTGCAGGGACGTCAAGCAATGTTTGGCTGCTCATCCTGCCCTGTCACCTTCCCTGGGGTCCCCCGCACCCTTGGGTGCCTCCTCCTGTTATGGCACTCCAGGCAAAGGAGCTGGGGCAGCTGGGGGCTTGCAGCCTCATCGCTGCTGGGTGGAGGTGGTCTGACAGCCTTGATCCCTGACACAAAGGGGACATGGGACATGGAGTGGGCTGGAGGTGCAGCATCTCCACTCTGCTTGCCCCCCCCTCCGCCAGGAGACATGGGCCTTCCTAGAGAAGCTGCTGGACTTCTTTGAGACCTACATTTCCTGGGCCAAGAGTGGGGTGAGTTGAACTTTCCTTGGTGGGGTGGAGGGCAGGGGAGGACAGGCTGCAGAGTTTTGGGGGACACTGACATGGCCTGTCCCCACTGTGTCCGTAGCTGACGAGAGACGTGGCACGTTGCAAGCCCATAGCTCAGACTGTGGATAACGTGGAGGCCATCACCTGCAGCTACATCCTGGACTCTCTGGTGAGTGGGGCAGCAATGTGTTGGGTGACATGTGTGTGTGGGGTGGCTATGAGGTCCCCTTGCTCCCCTCTTCCACAGTAAGAGGGGTGCCCATCTCTGTCCCAAGCAAGCAGGGCTCAGTATCTCCTTGGCACATTGCTGTGGCCAAGAGCAAAGGCTGGGCTTTGAAAAGGGGTGGGTGAGTTGTCTTCAGGGGGGCCTGGGAGCGGAAGATGCTCTCCCAGTTGCTGTCTGGGCTCTGATGGCTCTCCTTCCTGCACCCAGAATGCCTTCTGGTTCAGCCTGGGCTGGTGCACCTTCTTCCTGCTGCCCAGCATCATCCTGGCCGTCAGACTCGCCAAGTTTTACCGCCGCATGGACATCGCAGATGTCTACAGGTGAGAAGCCACCCTCATGCAAACTGCCCCTTTGTGTGCCCTGCGGCAGCCCGTGGGGCTGTTCCTGAAGTAATGCTGGGGGGAACCAGAGCGTGTCCTGGCACCTTCAGCCTCAGAGGATGGAGATGTTTTGGAGAAGAGCCTGGCTCTGCCTGCTCTGCTACTTCTCTTAGGGCAGCTGAAGGTGCATGCGACCCCCTTGGAGGAAGGAGCCTGGCTTGCACAGCAGGGCTGCAGCTCCACCTCACACCTTTTTTTTTTGTGCTGGTGCCCCCAAACGGAAGCACAGCTGGATACTGCACAGGATGCAGCGTGCTGCACAGCTGGCATCACTGCCACACTGCAGGGCTTGCTTCTGCACCTGGGGTTGCCAGCACCCTGGGGCTGCTCCCCAGCCCTCTGCTGACCCACAGCCCCACTGCTAGCGCAGCTGCTGACCCCTGAGGGTAGTCAGCAGGTTCCAGTTGGGTTCCAAATGGCTGAGGGGAACGGCTTGGGCCACCAACACTGGCACTTTTGCCCTCTGCTGACCCACAGCCCCACTGCTAGCGCAGCTGCTGACCCCTGAGGGTAGTCAGCAGGTTCCAGTTGGGTTCCAAATGGCTGAGGGGCACGGCTTGGACCCATAGCGTGGCCAGTTTGCTGGGGGGTCCCCAGCCCAGCCCTGCTGCCTGCCACCCCTCTGCTCCACGGTTGCTGCTGCCTGAGGAGCTGGCGTTTGCAGCACCTCCATGTCCATGGGGGCCCCAGCCAGCCTTCCTCCCCTGCTCCCCCCGCTCCTTCCTGCTCCATGCCCTGGCCTCTCCCAGGACCCACGCAGGATATGGTGCCGAGCTGGGCTGTGCTCTGCCCACAGCGTGCCCAGGCTCCACACTGGTGGCCCTGGTGCCTTTCACTTCCCCCAGCAGCCTGCAGCTGAGCTGCCTGGAGACGTGGGCTCAACTGCCAGGGAAACATGGGGGAGCTGAAAACACGGGGGAGCTGCGTGCCAGCGAGTGCCCTGCTCTGCCTGCCCAGAGAAGGACCAGTGATGCTCTGGGGGCAGCAACATTTGGGGGGGCTGTAAGAAGCTGTGCTCTGTGTCCAGATGGGGCAGCCGGGATGCAGGGGACCACAGCACCCTGCAGCCTCCCATGACCTCTTTGCGTGCCCTGGGGAAGACTGTCCCAGCGGGAGATGCTGGGCTGTCCCAGGATGCATCTTCTTGCCCCACTGACACTGTTCATTTTTTTTCTCCCTTCCAGGAACGAAGCCTTGGAGATGTAAGTAGCAGTGCCAGGTCCTGTGTGGGGTTGGGACCATAGAGTGTTCAAGTGTTCCCCCATCATCTTCCTGCACTTGTAAATTTGGGGGTGCTACTGCTCCCAGCCTCTCCCCAGCTGGGGGGGGGTGTGTGTGTGTGTGTTCTCTGTACCCTCTTTCCTGTGGGGCTGGGTGACGGGGGTGGGATGACATCTGGCCATCCCAGCGCATCCTGGGCTGTCCCTTGCTCCCCTGTGTGGCTGGGGGTGACATAGGTGATCTTGGTTTTGCAGGCCACCCACGTTCAACTTCTACAAACTCCCCCAGCCATCCACGAGGCATTAGCCCCTGTTGCCCACAGCACAGGCATGGAGGAGATGAACCTGGCTGCTCTGTCTGCTGCATCTTCTCTCTGGGCACCGGGGAGCAGGCCAGGACCCCCCGGCTGAAACCCCTTCCCCAGTTCCTGTTATGTGACAATGCCCCAGTATGTGTGGGAGAGGGGGCTTGCCCCTTGCACTGCCCCAGGTGGGACTTCACACCCCCCTACCAGAACCCATGGGCTTAGGGCGGTTTATCCCACCCACGCCACCGCAGCCAGCGCTGCTGGCCAGTGGGAACCTGTTCACCCAGGGCCCCTCACTCAAAAAATGTCACTTTAGTTTTGCAGGGAGCCTCTTTCCAAGGCTGTGATTTTTGGTATCAAACAATAAATGGGTGTTTGTGTGTACTGCTGGCATGTGGCTGAGCTCTTCACATCTGGCTGCTAGGCAAGGACACAGGGGTAGGGGCAGGGAGGGTTCCCCACTGCTGGCACAAGCTGTGCCTGGGACTACAAGGCTCTTGCTGGGGTCCCCAAGTGTGCTCTGCCAATAGCCAGCTCTTGGAGCCCTGACGCAGCCCGTGGGCTGATGCAGGACCACTGCTCAGTGTCCCCGGGGCTTGCTGACATTCCCTCACTGGGCCATCCTTTGCACCTCTGGCTGGGTGGGTGCCAGGTCCTTCCCTAGGAAAAGCTGCGCCAAGAGCCTCCCATCCATGAGGTGCCACCCCATGCTGTCTCTGGTGCCCTCTGGTGACCCTGCTACATGTCATCTGTGGGTTTCCAGTTAGTTTATAGGGTGCCTACAGCCCATGCCTCCCTCCCTCTACTGGATTTGGTGGCATGGGGACTTTCAATGTCCCCCACTGCATGTCCCACACTGCTGCACAGCATGGATGGGTATGGCAAGAGCTGCTCGCACAGGTAAGCCAAGGGCGACTTGGTCTGCACCCGTGGTGGGGTGAGTGCAGGTGTTGCTTTGTGCTGCTCCTTGGTGCAAGCACAGGGACCATCCCAAAAGCTGGGTCAGGCATGGGGGACTTCCGCGAGCAGCTTGACTCGTTTCCTTCGCTGCA
>NW_010390721.1:557-5308 GCF_000710305.1 Buceros rhinoceros silvestris | reverse complement strand
TCGCTCTCTGCTACACGCATCTGCTTTATCACTGTTTCCATTTGCTTTCAGATCTTCTAATCAGTATCTTTCCTTCAGGCGTTATCGGGAGCTGCACTGGCCTCACCTCCTGCTATCTCACCCAGCACCCATCCTGACCGCAGAAAGAGCCCTGTACTTGCCTATCACCCAGCCGAATCTGTCCTGTGGGGTGGCCCAGCCTCTGCTCCCCCCATTTGCTCTGCTGTTGCTCCCCCCTCACCCTAAATCCTCAATCTCTCAAGTGTGGCTGTTTTGTGCATGCTTAGGGGCTGCATGTGGAGGTTTCCATGCCTGAGCCCCAAGCTGTCCCCAAGCTGCACAGCGTTCCCTGCTTCCTCTTCCCTCGCTGTGCTGCAGGGACACCAGCCACGCAGGACTGCTGCTTCAGTTTCCACTTGCTGGCTTTGTGGGCACTGCTCCCTCCCTGCTCAGCCTCCAGCCATGGCCTTTTCTTCTCTCCAGAGCTAGTGCTGGAGCTTGACTCCCTTGTTTGCTGTGTCACCGTGGCCACCTGCACCCAAACCTAGCCCTGGTAGTGAAAATCTCACCCCAAATTACTGCACAGCCTTTGCCAGGCCGTGGAACTTGCTCTCAGCAGCTCCCCATTCAGCACTGCCCCAGGGCACCAACCCAGTCCCTGGAGCTGTGGCTCTGAGAGCGCCTGGGTCCACCCTCCTCGGGTGAAAGCAGCATCAGGCAAGGCCAGCAGCTGCTTGGGAAGAGGTGAGGACGGTTCATTGCAAAATGCCCACAGTGGTTGCTGCTGGCTCTCTCTGCTCTTGTGAGTGGCAGCTGTCAAAATCCACTTCCCCAGTGCGGGAGGGAAAGTCACAGCACCCCACAGCTACAGCACGAGGCCCACCATAAGGAAGGTCTCATCAATAGCCACCCAGCTTCTAGAGAACCGTTGCAGCAGTTCCTCTTCCTCTTTACCAGGCTTTTTTCCACCACAGGGACTTTCTGCAGCCGAGCCGCATCTTTGCGGCAGTTTGACAAACCAGGATCCCCCCAACAGCAGCTCTGCCACTGCGTGCCTGGGACAGCAGGCTCCTGCCAGGCCTGGCCTGGCGCTCCTTGTTGCTGGGGTCAAAGGGACACACTGCAGCTCTTGAGAAAAAATTCTCCCTTCCTCAACCCCACCTCGAGCCCAGCTGCAACTGTGCAGCGCCTGGATGGCCCTTCTCTGCAGCATGCAGGCTCCTGCCTGCCTGTGCAGGCTCCTGCTGCCACGGCTTCACAGCGATAAGGAGCCGAATACCACAGAGGGAACAGGCTGTCCAGGCACAGCGCGATCTCTGAGCCCAGCATGTACCAGTGGTGAGTCACACCAGGCAGCACCACAGTGAGTTGAGCTTGGCCACTTTTCACTAGAAGCAAAACGAAACTGCCCTGCTCCTGAGGGCACGCATCCTCACAACATCCGGCACTGCTTTAGGAACCTTTATTTTTAAAAGGAGTCTGTCTTCCACACTTAACCACACTCTCAAGGAGACTAATGCAGGTGAATCTCCCCCATCCCATCCCAGGCCGGCTCTGCCAGCCCACAAGGCAAGAGACAGCTCCTTCTCAGCCTGGAATGCAGGGGCAAAGCCACAGCCAGGGTCTCTCTCCCGGAGGAGGAGGCCAGGCAGCGAGCACCAGAGGGAGGCTGGAACCTGGATCTTCCTGCATGACCATTCTCAAGTTACACCGACTTTGCAAACAGGCACAATATGAGCCAGACAACCCTGACAAAGCCCCTTTGTGTGCAAAGGGCAAAGGTAGAGGAGATGGGAACAGAGGGCCCGGACGTCCTGCAGCATAATCTAAGCTTCCACAAAGAAAAAGGAGAGGCAGGGCCAGCCCCAAGCTCACACAGGCTGCTGCCAGCTTCTCAGCTCAGAAGAGTTCGGGTACCGTCTGGGATAGAGAGATAAGGGAATTAGGCTGCGCTCTTCAGCAAAGTAACTGCAATCAGTCACAGCTCCAGGATTGATCCCAGTGGAATTGCAGTGAGACAGCGTGCACAGTGCTGCAGCTGCCGGTGCCTGTGCTGGGAACCCCAGTACGGTGGAGCTGCACTACACCAGCGTTTAGCATCTATCTGACCAAGCCCAAGCAGCAGGACGCGGTGACCCTGCTCTAAGAAAAGTGCTGTTTCTCACAGGCAGAGCTTGGAGGTACCACCCGACTCACTGAGCAGAGAATGGGGGCGAATAACCGTGTGTCCCCCTGCCCACCACCCCTCCTGCATAACCAGAGAAGTAGAAGTGAAGTTATAAAGGAGCCAGGCAAAGGGGAAACAAAGTGCTTTGGGCAGGGCGCGGTCCTGTAGCCCTGTAGCGCAGCCAGTGCGTTCATCTGCAAATGCACCCGGCATTTGCTCCTCCACTGGGGCACACGCAATTGCACTTGCTAGAAATAGCCAGAAAGCTTGCCCTCATCTCATCTGCCTCAGATGAGACCCCCTAGCCCCTGCCACCCAACAGACTCCTTGAGACGCTGCCATAGGGAGGCTTCAGAAAGGAGCAGGCTTCTGTACTGCCAGGCAGGGCAGGATTTCCTGGGGTGGACGTGGCTTTCTCCTCCTCGTGAACCCAAAGCTTCGGATACCATTGTACTTCCCCACTTCAAGCAGTGTCACCCTGTACCAGCGCTGAGGGGGAGGAAGCCCTTGCCATGGGTGGCTGAGGGGCATCATTGTCTGCTGGTTTTGAGAGGGTCTTGTGCTCTCGGGGTGGGGTGGGAGGGGGGAAGGTGGGGCTCTGCAAGGCATCCCTTCCCCACTTCAAGCAGTGTCACCCTGTACCAGCGCTGAGGGGGAGGAAGCCCTTGCCATGGGTGGCTGAGGGGCATCATTGTCTGCTGGTTTTGAGAGGGTCTTGTGCTCTCGGGGTGGTCGTCCTGGATGCAAGGACGCTGCACAACCCTTTGCAGCAGCGGCTTGAGTAAGCCTACAGTCAGCTGGTTCCCCGCACTGGAGAAAGGCACTGGGTCCTCCTGGGAGCGAGGAAGGTGCTGCAGGACCACAGTGAGGATGTCCGAGGCAGTGAGCTCTGTGGGGCACAGTGGCCACAGTGTGTCCACATAAGAGTCCAGCTCCCGGTGCTGGGCAAACTCTGCCAGCAGTGTGGTGAATATCTCCTTGTTAAGCAAGGGGCTGAGCTTGGAGAACTTCTCTGCCACCTCCACCACCCGCTGCCACCACTTCAGGCGGATGAGAAGGTGCAGAGCTTGCAGCACAGCCTTAGGCCTCTTGCTGCAGAGCAGCAGTTCGAGCTCCATCTCATCATCTGACTCACTGCGCTGGTTCTTTCTGGCCAGTACTCCCAGTGCTCTCTTGTACAGCGGCACCCGGCCCTCTGGGCCCTCCTTGCTGCTGTATGCCCAAGAGATGCTAACGTACTGCTGGGTAAGCTCCACAAAACTGGGCAGCCACTTGGGTTTGAACCTCAGGAAGGAAGCACAGATGAGCTCGAAGAGCGGGACAATCCCATTCTGACCCACCTCCTCCTGCTGCAGCCCTCCAATGACCTTCTTCCACACCTCTGGGGTGGCCCTGGCTACCAGGAGGCCATCCCCGTTCTGCTGCAGCTGCAGGCAGCTCCTCGTGGCCTTCCAGGCAGCCTTGGGGAAGGAGGCAAAGATGGAGTTCAGGTAGGCCAAGTTGTCCTTGTCCATGTCAGAGTGCAGAACACGGCTGACCTCCTGCTCCACCAGTTGCTCGCAGTAGCTTTCCACCTCACTCTCTGGGGCACACACCACACAGGTCTTGAGGAGCTCCAGGCTCATGTAACTTTGCAACTCCAGGCTCATTGTACTCAACAGCTTGGCATAAGTGTCTTGGAGGCCCTGGGCTGGCTTCTGTTTCTGGCAGAGGCTGTGCTGCAGGATGGCAGTGAGGGCCACAGGAGCCTGGAACACACCACCTTTCTTCAATTTCTCCACTGTCAGCTTGGAGCTGCTGAGGCTCCTCCTCTGGTAGTATCTGCAGGCCTCTTCGAACACCATCTCCACCAGGTATGGCTCAGGTCTGCTGCTGTCCTCAGGTTTCGAGAAGCTAAAGCTGTAGATGCCTGTCTGAGTCAGGAGGTGGATGCTGTCCTCCTCTCCTGGGGACTCCAGAAAATGCACCTCTTTCATGTTCAGGATTTTCTTTTCTATGAGCCTTCCGCTATTCTGGTCAACGAGGTACAGGACTCCAGCCAGCATGCAGGCCAGGGTGCTGCCAAAGGTCTTCAGCTGGACAGGACTTCCTTGAGCCAGGGGGCCACCCTCTAGGTCAAAGATGTGCCTCTGTGTCCCATCTGGCTCCACCATGTTCACAGCACCCTTTGTGCTCACCAGCAGCAGACCCCCACTGTTGGACACAGCAGAGATGTGAATATCTAGAGGTGCCAAACCTGAAAGAAGACCCACAGAACCAAGTAGGAGCTTCCTGAAGTCTGACTCGCTGCGCAGCACTTTGCTGGAGATGAAGCCTGCAGAGGGAGCTGTGATGGTGAGCTTTGCCGTCTCAGGATGCCAGATGAGGAGGAATTTGGAAGTGGCAGACCCCCACTGTTGGACACAGCAGAGATGTGAATATCTAGAGGTGCCAAACCTGAAAGAAGACCCACAGAACCAAGTAGGAGCTTCCTGAAGTCTGACTCGCTGCGCAGCACTTTGCTGGAGATGAAGCCTGCAGAGGGAGCTGTGATGGTGAGCTTTGCCGTCTCAGGATGCCAGATGAGGAGGAATTTGGAAGTGGT
>NW_010390721.1:0-407 GCF_000710305.1 Buceros rhinoceros silvestris | reverse complement strand
GAAGACATGCTGGGGGGAGGCCAGGAGCTGGTACTCAGGGCTGTTGTGCAGGACTATCCTTAGGGTGCCCAGCCGCACACCTTGCTCCCCCACCTCCAGAGCCCGGGTGCAGACACAGAACCTGAAGGCACACTTGCTCATGTCCGAGTGGGCATCCAGGGGAGGCCTCTCCTCACACCACACCAGGCTGGCTCCCTGGCTGCATAGAGAGATGATTCGTGCCCGGGCACCCTGGCAGAGCTCCAGTGTCTGCAGCAGCTGCCAGCCCTCGGCTACTACGAAGTGCCAGACCTCAGTCCGGCCATGTTCCCACACGATGGCTAGTACCCAGGAGCCCAGTGTCACAGGGCTCTGCAGGAAGAGCAGTCCCACAAGGGCTGGCTGGGGTGGCTGCCAGTTCCTCTCCA
>NW_010390720.1:0-12983 GCF_000710305.1 Buceros rhinoceros silvestris | reverse complement strand
ACCTCCCCACCCCCATTTTTTTTCAACTACTAAATACATCAGTTTAGGTTCCCATAGGGTTTTTAGACATTGCAACATTCATCAGTGCAATGCCTGAGTCCTAGCTGATCAGTTAACCACAGTGGGAACCTGGTTCTAAAGGTTCCCTGAATGACACCTGAAGAAAGCTTGGTCCTGAATGCTGCAGACTGACTTGGAAATGGCAAACTTGCTGACATAAAATGCTGAGGAAGCATATGCCATTTGATGATAGGCTAAGGGAATGGGGATTGTTCAGCTTGGAGAACAGAAAATTTTGGGGGGAATCTGCTAGTACCCATGAGGATCAAGCAGTGGATCTGATAACCTAAAGTTTTCAAGACCAGACTAGAAAAAGTCCTCACTAACATGGTCTGATCTCATAGATCACCCTGTTTTGAGGTCAGCAGCTTCCGACCCTGGAGGAGATGATCTCTTGAGGTCCTCTGCAACCTGAATATCCTATTAACCTACGACCCTTTTTATTTCAGTCTTGAACAAAGGAACAGATTGAATATGTATTGAGCTGTTTATTTACTGTCTGTAATTTAAAGGTTAACATGTTTTTATCAAGGAATTAAGTAAAAGAAAAAAAAGCAGCTCCATCCTAGACAGAGGTTAGAACATAGATCTAACCCAGGTGATCAATGAACCAATGAAGGAAGATGCTCTACATAACTTGTTACTCATAAACAAAGAAGAATTTGCCAGGGGGCACAAAGGGTGAGGTCAGCTTTGTCTGCATTAATCATGAGATTTGGGCATTCAAAATCCTGAGAAAACTGAGCAAAACAATAGAAAGGTCAGAACTATGGATTTCCTGGAGATAGAATTCAGCTCATTTGGGAATCTTTATGGCAAAATCCTATGGAAAACTGCTCTAAAGAGCAAAGGAACCCAGAGGAGCTGGTAGATCTTCAAGGATATCCTCCTCAAAGAGCAATAGGCCATTCCAATGTACACACAGAAGGTCAGCATGAACAAAGACATCCTGACCAAGCTCAGCCTCCAAAAGGAACACCATGGCAGGCAGAGGTGTGGACAAACCACCCAGGAGGAATATAGAGATGTTACCTAAGTGTGTAATGTTGGTGTCAGGAAAGCCAAAGCTCAGCTGTAGTTGAAACTAGTAAGGGATGGAAAGAATGGCAACGAGAACTTCTGTATATACATCAACATGCAAGGACATACAAAGGGCCAGAGTACCTAATGCCTTTTTATTGTCTCAGTTTTCGCTGGCAAGGTCTGCCATCTGGCTTCCCAGGCGACTAAGCCTATTGGCAGAGTCTCTGGGAATATAGCATAACCCATTGTACAGGAAGACAATTAGGAAGTAATCTAGTCAATTCTGCATATACAAATCCATGGCATCAGACGTGCTTTACTTAAGGTTACTGAGGGACCTGGCCATTATCATTGCAAGGCCATGCTTCATCATCCTTGGAAGGTCATGACAAGTGAGGGAGGTTCCTAATGAGCAGAAAGAGACAAAACTCACATCCATATTCAGGAAAATCAAGAGGCCAAACCAAAGTAACCAACCTGTCAGCCTAGTTTCTGTCCCCAAAAGATCATGAAGCAAACCCTCACGGAAACCCTATCCAGGCACGTGTATGACAAGGTGATAGGGAAAAAACCAGCATAGATTTACCAAGGGGAAATCCTGCCTGCCTAGTATAATACAATCTCAGGTTCTGAGGGAAGAGGATAGTGGAACATGATACCTACCTTGACTTTGGCAAAATGTTTGACACGGTCTCATACACAATTCTTGTAGTCAATTTGATAAGATATGGACTAGAAAAGTGCACTATAAGATGGGTGAAAAATTGACTAGACCTTCAGACTCCAGTAGTTGTGATCAGCAGTGTAAAGTCAAAATGGCAGTCATTACTAGTGGCATCCCCTAGAGGCTGATGAGGAAGTGATATTTTTAGTATCTTTGCTAATAACTTGATGAGACAGAAAGCACCTTCAGCAAGTTAATGGATGAAACCATTGGGGTTATCCCTTTTTGGAGATGATGATCAACACACTGAAGGACAGGGGTGCTATTCAGAGGGTCCCCAATGAGCTGGACAAATAAGTTGATAGGAGGCCCATGAAGTTCAACAGACACAGATTTACAGTCCTACAATTTAATGTGGAACAACTCTACATCAATACAGGCTTAGCATCAACTGTCTAGAAAGCAGCTTTGCAGGAAAGGGGTGGGAAACCCTGGTGTGCAAGAACATCATAAAAATAAACATGAATCAGCAATGTGCCCCTACAGCAAAGATGGTCAACAACATATCAGGCTGTGTTAGAGGAAGCGTAGCCAGCAAGTCAAGGGAGGTGATACTTTCCCCCTGGGCTTTCAGAGATGGACTGCTGTGCCTGCTTGTGGACTTCCCAGTACAAGAAAGACATGGCCATATCGGCAGGAGTCCAAGGGAGGGTCATCAAAATACTTAGGGAACAGCAGCACCAAAAGCACATGAGGAGAGGCTGAAAGAATAGGGTTTGTTCACCCTTAGGAGACGAGAAGGCTGAGAAGACAAGTTATTGTTTTGAACTGTCTCATAAAAGCAGGTAGAGAAAGCAGAGCCAGATTCTTTTCAGAGATGCATGGGGACAGAACAAGCAAAAGCATAAACTTCATATGAATGATGTTACCATACTGAAGTTAGTCCAGTGGGGCTGATCAGGGGTTAGAGAGCATGAAGTATTAGGAAAGACTGAGAGAACTGCATTTGTTTAGCCTTATGATGAGAAGTCAAGAGCATTTCTTACTGCTTTTATAAAATTCTTAACAGAACACCATAGAGAAAATGGAGCCAGACTCCTCTCAGACATACAAAGTGCATTGCACAGGAGGAAATGGTTGTTACACAGAGAATTCTGATTAGATTCAAGGAAAGCAACTTTATCAGCAGTCTGTTGAGCCTTCAAACAATTTGCCCAGAGACGTTCACCTGGACAAGGCCCTGAGCAACCTGACCTGGCTGAGCCTGCTTGGAACAGAAACTTGCTTGGACAAGATGTTCATTGGAAGTTCCTTCTAGCCTAGGTTTATAGATTCTACGAATTATTTTCTCATAGTTTTAATGAAAGTGTATATGTATTCTATATTTTTAATTTAATGTAAAAAGTTTTACTGTATTAATATATTTTAACTTTCTAATTTCATAAAAGAGAACATTTAGAAGACAATATAAGCATATCCTATATTTAGAATGTAGTATTACGCAGTCTCCAAAAGTTTTTTGGTTTAATGTAAATATAAGGCTTATCTTTGCTATCCATGTACTACAGAAGGCTTGTTTTGTTATGCTATAGAATAAAAATAGTCCCTAAATGAATTAAACTTAATTGTGCTTTTCGTAATACATTTGTAGAGAATATATTTATACAGCTGTATATGCACCAGTCATGGACAACACAGGTCTCCCCTGAGGCTGTGTGGTCCTTCTGCTCAGGACTCTGGAGGAAGGAAAAATCAGTAAAACAGATACATTTATAAAACACACATACATATATTATACATAATATACATTAACATACACATACACAACCTACATTCATACACTTTTACTTATCATTTATGCAATCTGGAATTAAGTCTGCTCCTAGCAGCCTTCTAGCCAATTCATCTTTCCACAACTCTTACAGTTATATCAAAGATTTAAAGTAATTCTGCCTCTACAGACACCATTGCATAACTCAAATAACTTGTTTTCCCAAGACTACCATGTGCTCAGGTGGTAGGGTAAGACTTGGAAGGTTATGTGTAACAGCACCACCTGGTGAAATATTTTTAAAGTCTACATGAGGCAGTACCAGCAGACAGGCTAGTAGTCTGTGAAAATCAAGATTATGTCTAACCAAGCTTTTCCCAAAATAGTCTTTCGAATTATCACGTATTTCAGAGTTGCTTTGAAGAGCTCAAGTATTAAAGCCAATCGTTTAGTATGGAACCTGCAGTTATCAGAATTTCACAGTCACACCATTGCAGCTGTCATTATAGGACTGGAAGGGAAGCATCAAGAGGTCATTCAGTCCATCCCATGGCCCAGAAAAGGATAATTTACCATTATGTACATCCTGCCAGGTGACCTCTAACTTGTTCCAGTAATGTAAGAAACTCTCTAGACAAAAAACATTCTACAGGTTCAGTAAATCTTCCCTCTTTAACCTATGATCCATTACTTCTCTCCCTATTTATTGTATGAACCAATTATTCCCTTATTTTTTGGATGTTTTTAGTTTCTCTTTCCCCCATTGTCTTCAGTGTTTTCCAGTCTCTTACTCACTCTCATTTTTCTCTTATAGATTAACTTTACTCTGGTCTAGCTCCTTCTTGAACAGCAGTGCCAGACTGTGAACACAGTGCTCTAGTTGCTGCCTTACCAGTGCCAAGTGGAGAAGCAGAATCGGTGTCGATAAGGGGCTGTTTTTCTGCTTATAAACTTCAGCTGGACATGTAGCTTTTTGAGGGAACATATCACTGCTCTGCAACAACATTTAAAACCCCTTTTTGCAGATTTGTACCAGACCAGCTGTTTTTTGATTTCTGTATGAAGTGGATTTCTCCTGCCTATAGGTAGCACCATGTGTTTCCCTGTGCACAGCAGAATCTTATATTTTATATCATATCCCCAGCTTCTTAAGTTTCATTTTCACCTCAAATGAACTTGAGCCCTCTTCTAGCTTAATCTCATTTGCAGCTATAACAGGGTATACATGAAAATATGATACAGAACCAGACTTAGGACACACTTGCACAGCATCTTCCTAGATCGTTTCCATTTATTCAGACACAGTCAGAAACAGCTACTCTCTTGGTGCAGATTTTCTGATCTCTAGCAACTCTGCATCCACTCTATAGTAATATAATCTGTGGATTGTTCCCCTGGTTTGTCTATGAGAATACCATCTGAGATGGTATTAGAAACTTTACTCAACCATCCTCCTTCTCTGTAGTCTGGACAAAAATGAGATACCATCAACCAATGCATAGTACGAAATTAAATCAGGTCTAGCTGATTTGATAGCATCTGTTCTATCCAGTTATTCCCTCTCTACTAGAAGGTGGACTCTTAATTTTTTTTTTTTACTGTGTTTACTTTGATAGCCACCTGATTGCAACAGACCCTGAAAACAATTATATGTAACCATCAGTCCTCTCCACAGAGCCTATCATAGCATTCTCTCATATTCAGTGGGTCTGTGGATGTGATTTCATAACTCAAAGTTTATTAAAAAATGAATTTCTCACTACAGGTCTTACTGTTACATTTCTTGTATCATTTCATGCCATAGTCTTTTTAATTTTGTTTCTTCATATTAATGCTTTTCTACTTTTTACTATGTTCCAGATTTTTCTTCTGCATACATTTTCTTTTTTTTCTTTTCTTTTTTTTTTTTTAAGGGGAAAGTACATTTTCTAGGAATTCATCAAGGTTGTTCAACAGAAAAGTATATAAACCTATTATTAATATTAGACTTCCTGGTCACTTCTTCTGTGGACTTAAACATGCATTTTCTAACATGGGTAGCATAGATAGAACAACAACAACTCCAAAAAAAAAAAAAAATCTCAGGAAACAAAACACAACCAACCAACCAAAAAAAGTTAAACCAAACAGAAAACAAGGAAAGCAGGAGCATAGAAAGAACCTTAAGATCATCTTATCTGCCTGCTCTTAAAGCCATGAAAAAAAACCTGGAAAAAAATGCAGCACTTTTGAGGATTTCATTTGGGTGTCCTTATGCCTCTGATATACAGGTGTGGAAAGAGATTGTAATGGGCGTTTTGCAGGATAGTCACTGTGATAAAGCAAATTTATGGGGAAACTAGGACTGTACTAATCCAAAAAATGAGACACCAAGACCATCCTTTCAAGGACATGTGACTGTGATTGACACCTGGCAATCTGCTGTCACTCCTGAATGTCTGTTCTTATGCTTACACCCACTTTTTTCCGCTAAGATGAGCCATACCAAACCCAGGAATACCCAAATTTGCTGTCTTTTCCTATCACTGGAAGCTGTATCAAGACACCAGAATGAGAGAATCTTCGTATTATCTACGATCCATGTAATACACAATTCTCAATACTTGAGAATCTGCCTTTGTTGCAAAATGAATTTACTCTTCTACCAACATTTTTCATCAAAGCATGAAGTTGTGGGCTTTATTCTTTCACAGTCCAGTTGACTGTATGGTATTTGATCTATAATTCACACTGCTGTGTATTTTGAGATATTTTTTTTCCTGATGCTTTGCACAATTTTCTTGCATGTCTCCTTCTTATGTAACTATCTGGCACTAGTCTATGACTTCATTTTTGTCCAAGTTAGCAACCCATTCACATAGTAAATCTTTCTCACTTCTTTTTTAACAGAAGAAAAGGTTCACGCATAAGACATTTCTCTTCTAAAATCTTATTTTAACTATTCCTTCCCTATTATGCTAATTTCCAATTTTTCTTAAACATGGCATGCTTTGTAGATCACACAAATGTATAAAGCAAACACATTGAGGAAGCTAGATATTCCACATTATTTTATAGTATGCTATGGTTTCTCAGGGGTACAAATAAATAAGTGAGGCATGGTCAAAACTTTCTGCCTTTGCTCTGGCATTTTCAGCACTTGATTTTTCATCTTCATGATTGTCTTAATGCTATTGTCTGGCTTATAATAACAGTAACAATGTTATGATAATCATATCCCCTGTTTAAGCAAAGTGAAGCAATATTTTCAGTAATAAAACAAAGTAAAGCACTTATCTGTAGATGAGGGAAGAAGAAAAGGCTAACTCTGGCAAATATGGCAGAGAATATTTTATATTAGGAATGACTGCCTTATCGGGAGAATATATTTACTCAAATGGGATTTCAGTCAGGATAAATATTTGTTCTGAGACAAACTCAGATAAACATGAGGTTGCAATCCTCATGTATCCTAGAAAATTTACATAAGTTTTATTCTCAGGCTGAAGACTTCACATATTTTGTCTTTAATTTGTATCCACATAGAACCAGGACTCAAAGGGTATGAAGACCTCCAAACTCAGTCATACTTGTAATTCCTTCCTTTCCATGTCTAATTTCATCCAACAGTAAGGCCCCCTCTGTTACAGGAAGACCTTTATTCTTTACCCATTGGCACCATATCATATATTAATTATACATGCACTCGCTATTACAGCTTCTCTGACACTGTTCCTTCACCCTAGTTTGCAACATCAGAAAGCACACGGAGTTAATGAAAACAATTTTTTTGGCATTGTCATAGGTTCCAGGCTCACTTAGGAGCTAACAGCTCCTAAGAAAACAGCTCACTAACTAAACAGTATTTAGCGCATCTTCTATTTCAATACCAGCTAAATAATGAAAAGTAATTAATATTATCAGTATGTTCTGGGGAGGGAATGGTGAATTAATGCAAGTCCTCTATGATCTGTCATAGTTAATTTTTTTTAAGTGAGATACTTTTCTCAAAACATATCCTTATCAGAGAGGGAGGGAGAGTAAGGAGTGTCAAAGAGTTATTGAGGAATGATTATATCACTTGCTCTGTGTTTCTACTTTTCCATCTACAAAATAGTGAATAGTGATGTCTTTTCCCCCAGAAATTTAATGCATTTTGAATTAATCTATTTAAAGAATTTTGCCAAAAAGAGAATAATGGATTTACTCACCTCTTCCATTTTAATTTCTGTGTTCCTCCAATTTATATGTCATTTGTATCTCATAAGTGTTCTTTTTCTTTTGCAATTCTCTTTTGAACTGTCATCTCACCTGTTGAAAAATCCTCCAACTATATCCTTGCTATTGGAAATTCCAGATTTTCACACTGCAATGAATGGCTGTGATCCCCAAGAGCTTATTCTCAGCTATTCACCAGAATAGCCTTATGCATCATCTGCACATGTAAAACATTACAACATTTTGCAGAAATTTGAATGAGTGAGTCTGTTGCCAATGAATACTTCAGGGGTTTACAAATTGAGTGTTACATGATACAGAAGTTACTTAAGTCCATTTGTCGTGTTCATACAGAAGGCTTTTTACTTTTCTGGAAATTAGTATGACTGAAAGAAAACATAAAGACAAAATGATTGGAGGAGTTCTATCAATCACATCTTTAGGAATGCTGAGCACCCCTGAAGAAACCGTCTGTATCAAGGTGTTGATGTCTGGCGCCTTTGAGGACTGTGAGTCTTATGTTACTGGGATTTATCAGTATTTAGACAGCCTCAGGAATTGGGCCAACAAAAATAAAATTATGACCTTATTTTTAAATAATGGTTTGTGTAATTTAAATTGTTTTACCTTTAATGACTTTAACATTTAAAAGTTGCTGGCATAATGCTAAGATTAGTAATTTTTGTGCTTTTTCATTATCGTTACAAATGTCAGTCTTTTTTAGAGAAGAAAGACTAAGCTTCTGCTATAATTGTGCTTATGCCATTTCTATACAGGAATCAGAGGGGAGACGGGTGAAAGGAATACCTGATCTAAAATTTTCTTGGACAACATAATCCCTTCTTCACTGGCCAGAAGCCATCTGGTCAGTTTTGAAGGCAGATCTTTTTCAGCTTCTGAATGGTTTCACCTTCCCTGAATAAGGGCTGGGGTTTTTTTTTTCTTCACCAGTTAATTTACTCATAATTCTCTAGGAAACACAAAAGAGGGAAAGGAAATGACTTCGCAGCTTACTTTTAAATGACACTTATGTAGTACTGAATTTAACTACTGGTTTTATAGATTGGGGGTTTTGGATGAGAGTACAAAGTGGGTGAGAACTTGAATTGCATCCCTTGATCTATTTGTTGAAAAGATATCTGTTTTCTATTACCAGTCTTAATGACTATCCTCCAAGATTTCTGAAACACTCCAGAAACTCCAATTATAATAGCAGAATCATTACAATGCGTGCAGACTGCTGCTGTCCAAGATGAGAAAACTTTGAAAAGGTCTAAGGGAATAGTTCGGGCACTCCGTGGGGATAATTCTCTCAAAGTCTCTTCTTAATAAAGGTCCTTCTGAGTGGGATCAGAGGCCCATTCGTCCTGCGAACCTGTCTCCAAAGCAGTAGATGCCTAGTATTATGCACAGCAGTTCATGACGAGTAACAAAGAGACCATACCTTATACAAAGATTCATGACTGGATTTTACTGCTAGTGTAATGATGTTACAGTCTAATCAAATACGAGAACCACTTATTTTCAGTCCATGTACAACAACACTACCACTTATAATCCAAATTTCTTAATTCTATTAAAGATTGTTAGTAATATAATAAAATCAATAGTATCTGCCCTTTAAGCTCTAACCCTTCCAGTGGATTGTTACACCAAGTTGTCAGTGTCAGATTTTTTGCAAAGGGTAATACAGTATTGAAGGTTCATTCCCTGGGTTTGCTTAGAGTTAATTTTTCATGTTTCCTAATTTCATCAAGGTTAGTTATACTACGCTTACTTAGCTTGGGTACATCTTATTGTCGTGATACCTTTCAGAAGCAGAAGAACCGCACAGATGAACAAAGCTAAGCAAAAATTAAGCTAAAACAAATTAGGTAACATCATATATAAAACAAGCTTAAAACTACAGGACAGGCAGCAGACACCTGAAAGTTGATTAGTTTTGCTGTTAGGGCAGCAGCAACCTGGACAATAGTCATCTGATCAAAGCGCAAAAGAAACTTTTCACATATATTTTTTGGTAGCTACACTTAAAACCAACTTAAAATACCAGATTGGCTGGGCCATAAGGCCACAGCAGGAAGGTATGTAAAAATTGGACAAAATATGTAGTGATGCCTCCTCTGACTTCCCTTTCAGCCTTCAGTAATTTTTGGCTGAGAAAATAATTGTTCAGGAATTTTCTGAAGTGAGGGCTGTGAGTCTAACAGTCACCAGCAGATTACCCCCAAAGGCCCACAACTTTCTCAAGTTGCCATTTGAACCCTCAGAAAGATTTGGGATTCACATCATACTTCAGCAAGGATTTCCACAATTTGCTTATGCACAATACAAGGAAACATCTCATTTAAATAAGGACAATTTCTCCAATATATATTTAATATAAGTTCTACAACTTTTGATTTAGACCTGAAAACTGATGTAAATGAAACACATGTGCCTGGAAGGTATTCCAGTTCTCCATACAAACCTGTCAGTCTAATAAAATAAATGAGATTAACATCAGTTAGGGTCTATGGAAGAATAATATGCTTATGTCCTGATTTCTGTTATACCACATCCTCTGTCTTTTTCTATAGCATCAAAGATAATAAGCCTTATAAAAAAAAAATCTGGTACAAGTCATTATTTCCTACCAGACCTGTGAATTTGGTAATGAACGGGACACACACATGGCTACTTCAGTGAGAATGGCAGAAAAACTGTTCCCTAGATTAACTAGGTATTGAAAGCAGTCAGAATAAGTACTACTCTACCTACAACCTCACAATGTATCACTGTGACTTTTCTTAATCAAAATACTTGTGCAGCTTTTATAGATTTTAATTTTTTTCCCAGGCAGTCAATGAATGGAACATGTTTAATTTTAAAAGGATCAGCTTTTCACGGATTTAGAAAACTATTTCTCTTCTGTTTAAAATAAGAAACCACAGTGCAATAGCAAAACCAGGATTTTATAGCCTCTGAACAAGGAATCATTGCAAAAGTTCTGTGGGTATTTTTTTTTTTAAATTGAGCAAGTTATTATTCTCTGTTCCTTTGAGTATTTCCAAATTTGCAGAACAAAATAATCAGTCTATGAATTAGATAAGATTGCATTAGATTTTTTTTTCTTGCTTTTAGTATTTCAGCATGACAATTCTGAACACTTCAAGCCTTGTTCCTGGGAATTCTGATTGCCTTTTGAAACTTGTACTCATACTTAAAACTTACACTTACAAATTTTACTCCTTTCTGAATGTCTCAACTGTTTAGAAAATGGCCAATTTTTTTTCTTGGTTTTTTTGGGGGTTTGGGGTTTTTTTTGGCTTTTTTGGCTTTTTTGCATGTGCTTCTCTATGAAGGACTTTAAAGTACTTTCTTAATTGTTTTATAATTGGATATTTTTTGTAACCACAAGATTTTATCCTAATTTTATTCTTTATTAGATTACTTTGTAATTCTTATCCTTTTCTCTATATGTTGAAAACTTTCCAAAATACTCCTACACCACTGTCACAGCTGTTTTCGACATTCTCTACCAAGTCATGTAAGTATTCTCTTGTCAGTCTATTCATCAGTCTATTGCCTTCTTTTGACTTTACTGCTCAGGAGGAGACTGATGCAGGACTTTGGACAAATGTTCCAAATGTTTATAGTGACCATCAACAGTTTTCCTGTCAATATCATCAAGCTATTACTTGTTCTTTACTTGTGAGTCTACTTCTTTATTCTGTGGCTCTTTCTGCCCTATCTTTAAAGGTAAATGTAGTGACTTCCCCTATAAATTCTATTTCCCTTCCACAACTTCAAATTTGTTTTCAACCAGTACTTGATATAGCCCTGTCTCTATTTTACATGTTTTAAATATTTCTCTACTAGATTTGGTTTGTTTATTTTGCTGCCTTTAGCTGCATATGAATTTTAGATATTGTTTTAAATCAATAAGTATATGGCCAGTCTATACACAACCCTACTACTGGATGATCACACACTTATGAATGCACATATAAAAAACATACTGCTAGTGAAAAATCATGTCAATAGCTAAATTACTGGCATCACAAAGAATTTACTCTTTCACAATCAAAAGAAAAGTGTGCTTTTTTTGCAGTCAGAGACCTACACAGAAAATTAATTTAACTTTGTATAGCAGGCATGATGTTAAGAACTTATAACAAAACAAGACTTTATAATAAAATACAAAAATTACATAATTTTTATGAGGACAATCACTCATGACTAAGTCTTACCTGTTTCCCACATGCTAAAAATCATAAGACTGTCCTTACTGTCTCTTCCACGAGTTCCTGCCTATCGGTAGTGAAGTTTAGAGAAGGTAAATAAGAACAGGACATGTATAGGGTAATACTTCCTCTGGTTTAACTACTTAGTTTCCTGTTTGAGTCTTCCCTAGCAAGCTCTTCTACCCTAATTACAATTTCAAGAGCCCTTAATTAACTAATTGCTTGATTTTTTTTTTCCTTGTCCATTTTTAGTGGACCAAGTTATACTTGGTTTCCATAACAGTGAATAGCACAATTTAATTATGTTGCAGGATTAATTTTGTTCTAAAAAGCAATGCTTTTCTTTAAGCTTGCCATATGATAGTTTGACTGGGTGTGTGTTAGATTTTGCATTACAGAAAATTATGAACGGCTCTTCTCTATTCACCGCCCTCGCAGTTTTCAGATTTCATGTTTCAATCAGATTGGGAGGATATGTCCTCTTTTGAACAGAGCCCTGTACCATTAAATCCTCCAACTGAGATCAGCATCCTTTTCCATACCTTACGATGTTAAGTACTTTTTTCTTTTCTTTTTTTTCTTTTTTTTCTTTTTCTTTTCTTTTTTTGAGATGGGGACTGCACAGAGTAATCAAAGTGTGGGGTATTGATACATAAACATATATATTAACAAAATTGCTCAGGTTTTTTTCCCTCTGTGTATGATTTTGAATTACCTTATACATAAAAGTTTGTAATTTTTTGTTTCAAGAATCACTGGTTGTGCCCTAAAAGTGAAATAGAGGTGGTGTAGAAGTATTCTATTATACCAGTGCAGTGACAGTTATTACATATAATTTACTGTAGTATGCATAAAGCAATCACAATAGTCTAATGTTGTGTAATGCCGCCTAATTAGCATGGCTTCAAGAGCAGTTCATTAAGTGGTTGTTTCAAACTGGCATAGCTGGTTTCCCAGTAACAATGTAACTAACTCATACATCAAATACAAATGCATCTGAGAAGCATGGGACTGTGTCACCGGTTTGGCTGAGGTAAAAACC
>NW_010390719.1:0-18120 GCF_000710305.1 Buceros rhinoceros silvestris | reverse complement strand
CTGCACAGCAGAGAAGGACCTGGGGATGCTGATTGACAGTCAATTGAACACGAGCCAGCAGTGTGCCCAAGCAGCCAAGAAAGCCAATGGCATCTTGGCTTGTATCAGAAATACTGTGGCCAGCAGGAGGAGGGAAGTGATTGTCCCCCTGTACTCAACACAACTGAGGCCACACCTTGAGTACTGTGTCCAGTTTTGGGCCCCTCACTTCAAGAAGGACGTTGAGGTGCTGGAGCAGGTTCAGAGAAGGGCAACTAATCTAGTGAAGGGTTTGGAGAACTTGTCTTATGAGGAGCGGCTGAGGGAACTGGGAATGTTTAGTCTGGAGAAGAGGAAGCTGAGGGGAGACCTTATCACTCTCTACAACTCTCCTGAAAGGAGGTTGTGGGGAGGTGGGGGTTGGTCTCTTCTCCCATGTTAAGAATGACAGGACGAGAGGAAATGGCCTTAGGTTGCGCCAGGGGAAATTTAAATTAGATATCAGGAAAAATTTCTTTGCAGAGAGGGTTGTGAAGCATTGGAATGGGCTGCCCAGGGAGGTGGTGGAGTCCCCATCCCTGGAGGTGTTTAAAAGCCACGTGGATGTGGTGCTGAGGGACACAGTTTAGGGACCCTGGCAGTGCAGGGTGAGTGGTTGGACTTGATGATCTTATAGGTCTCTTCCAAACAGATGATTCTATGATTAACAGACATTTTCTAACACACTTCAAACTATAAAATAGAATCAATCTATAAAATAGAAATGAAATAATTAAATAGAGGAATAAGTACCAATAATCCTGTCCCCTTCTTGTAACCAGCATTTATCACAGTTGCTAGACTGCTAGAATGTAGTTTGTATCTACTTAAGTAAAGCTCTTGCTCTCCTCATTTTCTTTAAGCTCAAAAGATAAAGCCCAATGAACCGATGACTTCCATACCATAGTTGGAATTACAGGAAGAAAACCAAGTATTTTTTACTAACCGGGTAGATATCTAGGATGTCTCAAGTAGTGTTGCCTTCCTGCAGAAACTCGCAATGTGGGAGTGTCCTGCCGTGGAAAGGTCGCATAGGAAGGTGCGCTGCTGCCAGAGCCTCCAGGCTCTGAAGGCTTCAGGTCCAAAATGCTTTCAAATCTATAACCCAGAAATTGCTACACTTAGTCCAATTCTTATAGCATATGTTTATCCACAGTTGGCATTCACATCTCCATCCCATCTCCAGGAATCAGCCCCCCATACTGTGTTTGCTACAGCATAAACACAGACCGCAAGGAATATTTTCAACCCGAAGACATACGAGCGTACCTGAAAACCAAATTTTTTATTCTAGTTCCCTTATATATCTCTCTTAAAGGTTTTACAAACAACTCAGTAAGTTTTTCTCTACTGTGTATGATTAATGGAAACTGCAGCTTAGAGTGACCCAAAACAGTTCATATGTGTGGAATATGTATTTATATATGTGAAATAGACAGTATATATTCAAAGATTAACTTGGGAAGACTCAAGCTAAACAGCATTTTTAGTGGTGAAAAACAAACAAGGCCTTGTGTAGAAGGATGCTCTGTCCATCCAAAAATGTTTTGCAACTCAAACATCAGTGTTCAACACGCAGCCAAGGCAAAGCAGGAGTGAGAGAAGCTGCATGTCCTTCACCAGCCTGGCTATAAGTTTCTAGATCCACAGAAAAGCATAAAGAGCAACATTATGAAAAAAGAGCCAAAGCCTAAGAAAATAAGACCAAACAGTACGTGGACTTAAAAGAAACCGACATACCTACAAAGAGTTTCATCACTTTGCTTCTTCTTGTTTTTCAACTCCATCCTCGTGATGGAAGAGCCAAAATCAAGCTCTTCCAAGTCATCCCAGTCTTCAGAACTCTTCACTGCTCTAGCAAGATGTCCCCATCTTCGCCTAGTTTTTGATTTAAGTTCACCATTTATATTCTCAGTCCCAGCAGATGTTTTCTGTTACAAAGATGGATAAGAAACAAAACCACACACTTATACCATAAACCAAGTGACAGGAGCAAAGAGGACTTTTTTTCCTGTTTCAAAGAGTATGAGTGGTAGGAGAGCTGTAACAACAGAACTCTAACCTTTCACTAAACGTGCTAAGAACACCATCTGTAGTAGGTAGACATTATTACATATCTTCTATGTTTCATCCTGTAATACCTTGCACTGACAGAAGAATACATTGCTTAGGTCTCAATTCCAACTCTATCTATATTTAACTACAAAACTTCCAAACAATTAGCTCATGCTTGATTTTTATTTCTTGACCCATCTTGGGAGTACAGAACTGCATACAAGTTCATGTTTCCACAAGCCTGTGCCTAGACATTTATAAAAAGTATTTTTCTTGCAGGACAGCACAGGTACAAAACTGTGTATCTCCAGCCATTTAAGCTTATCAGTACATTTCAACTTTGTGTGACTCTGCACACGGACAGTACAGACCCTAAGTAAGACTGATCTCTTAGTAGCAGCATTCACACTGTCTGCTCTTGCCATCTAGGAATCCAGCCTCCTTGTACCATCAACAGAAATATTAAGTTCTTACGCTGACAGAAGAATCCATTCTTTCTCAGATACATAAACCGGATGCCTGAAGTGGATGAAGGCAATAACCCCCCCTCCCTCTCATTTCAATGCTATTTAACTTAATACTTTTCTGTTTGGCATCAATCCTGTTACTATTCTGACTACTGAACACCCTTTTTACTCGTATGAAATCACAGTGTCATCCTTTAAGTGATGCTTTTCAACAAAGCAAAGCATAAAATGGCTTTGAAAAATCAATTTGCTACCTTTAGAGCAATTTGATTTAGATTTCAAAAGAGTAACTTCCAGTTCCAGCAGAAAGTTATACCTATTCTTTATTCCCATTTCCTGTCCCATTAGTAAGTATAAGAAGCTTGAAAGAGAACAAGAAAAAGAAACACAATTAAAGACAAATCAGGCAGTGTATCTTATGCTAGACGGACCTTTACCTGCTGAGGAACCTTATTGTAAATTGCAGGCAGAAGAACTTGGTTGGACTTGTCCTCCAGTAAGTAGTTACTATGTTCAGCCCCAGAACTGTCTGCCTTATATGGGTACACCAAATGCTGAGAAGTGCTTTGCTGAAAAGGCCTTGATGAAATGCGGGTGTGAGGTTTTGGAGGAGGTTGTGCTGGAGGGACAGGCTTAACATGCAGAGACGATTTATTATGGAGTTCCCTCTGCTTCCCCAGTTCCTGAATGCCCAGGGCATGCCCAGCCTGGAAGTATGGATATCGAAGTGCCTAAAACGTAATGAACATGTTAGGATCCAACTTAAGAAACCCAAGTTTTTAACCTAACCTAGCCCTGTGTAGCAGTACAAATTTACTTCTTTCTGGGGTGGGAAACACCACAAGATCTCTCTCTCTCTCAACACTAGATTCTAGTGAGCACACTCCACTTCAGGTTAATTCTGCAATAGCGGAAAAGTTTCAACAGTTACCACATCATCAAATCCTCTGTGGGCTTGCACAAAAAGAAAAGGTTCTGCAAAAGTAGAACCTACTGAACCAGGTATATGACATCTAGAGGCATTATGACATCTAGAACCTCATCATGTGCCGTCTCCTCGTGTGTGTGTGTGTGCAAACACACACACACACACACACCTGTTATCACAGATTTGGCCATCAAGACTTCAATGACACCAGAGATAACCCATCTCTTCTGTTCCCCAATTCCAAGACTGAATCAAGGGAAAGAAATATAACCCTTATGAAAAGTAGCCTCTCTTCTTTGGAAGACATGTTGGTAAAAAATATCTTTACCCTACTTTACAAGTAATTAAGGAGTTGTCAGTAAAGGCAATTCATCTCTGCCTATCTTGCTGTTTCAGGTATACTCATCTTCCCTTCCCAAAGACCTCTCACTGCAAAAACCTTCTAAAAGCTCAGATTCCTCACCATATTTGTATCTTACTGTAAAACATTTGTTAATGGCTCTTAATACCAAGTTATAGTCAGTATTTTTTCCTTTTCATTACCTTTCCAAGTTCTTAATCTATTTTACTTTAACTGTTTTAATTAATTTTAAAGCTTTTTATTACAACTTATGCTGAAGGTTTGATATAATCACAAAGGTTCAGCTACGGTCCTGTTGAAGTCAAGTCAGATTTGAACCCAGAATCAACATCTGTTTTTCAAAAGATGCCCTGCTCATTGCACTAGTTGGGTACTACCACTACAGTACTGATAGCTGAAATCAGTGGCTCCCATCAGTAACATCAACTGGACCATTATATGTGCAATATTGATGACTTGAGCTATGCTCATGTACAGGATGTTGGGACATATCTACAGTGCAATTGAGCTGAGACTGCCCTGCAAACAGCCTTGCATAAGCTAGCTTTATCCAGGTAACACTGGGCTGGATGAGCAGGCAATGAGGTGGATTTTGAAAGCTGGCTGAACAGCCAGGCCCAGGGGGTGGTGATCAATGGATCAAAGTCTGTTTGGAGGCCAGCAAATATCAGTGTACCCCAGAGGTCCATGCTGGGGCAAATACCGTTCAAGATCTCCATTAACGATGTTGATGGTGGTGCAGAGTGTACCTTCAGCAAGTTTGCTGATAGCACAAAACTGGAAGGAATGGCTGATACAGCAGAGGATTGTGTTGCCATCCAGAAGGACCTTGGCAAGGTGGAGAAGTGGGCTGGCAGGACCCTCATCAAGTTAAAAAATGGGAAATACAAAGTCCTGCACCTGAGGGTGAACAACCCCATGCACCAGTACATACTGGGATCAGCCACCTGGAAAACAACTCTGCAGAAAAGAACTTGGTAGACACCAAGTTGAACATGATCTACCAATATGCCCTTGCTGCAAAGAAGGCTAATGGTATCCTGGGCTGCATGAGGAGGAGTTTTGCCAGCAGGTCGAGGGCGGTGATCCTTCCCTCTGCTCAGCACTGGTGAAGCCAGCACTGGAGTGCTGTGTCCAGTTCTGGTCTTCCCAGCAGAACAGACGGATGGACAAAATAGAGAAAGCCCAGCAAAGAGCCAAGAAAATTATTAAGGGATCAGAGCATCTCGCATAAAAAGAAAGACTAAGAATGCTGGGACTGTTCAGCCTCGAGAAGGTTCAGCATCAAAGTATGCAAGTGCCCGAAGAGAAGGTGCAAAGACAACAGAGCCAGGCTCTTTTCGGTAGTGCCCAATGACAGGACCAGAGGCAAAGGGCACAACTTAAACCACAGGAAGTTCTCTCTGAACATCAGGAAACACTTTTTTTCACTGTGAGGGTGACAGAACTGGCATGTTGCCTAGGACAGGAGGCCCCTTCCAACCCAACTATGGGGTGATTCTGTGGCATGTACCAACAGCAATGAAAGAATAGATTGACAGCCTTCAGTTGTACATCATACCTTCACTCTGCCGCTATTCACAGCAACTGGATTATACTTAATTCAGGTGTACTTATAGACACCGCAGCCACACACTTGATTGAGCACCACCCCATGCAGTTGATGTTGTATGTAGAAAATCAGTTACTCCCTTTTAATTACTCCCCTTTATCTTGCAAGTCGGTTTTGGCTTCTGCTCTTCTCCCTTCTAAGAACTGCACCCCTGAGCAACTGTTAAATGTCTATAAAGGGTGTCTCTCAGTGAACGGAAGCAACATACACAGATGTGAGGAAAAGAAAACAAAACCGAACCTGACTAGCAGTTGGCCGCTTTTTGGGGTCCCACTGCAGCATGTCTCTCATGAGCTGCACTGCTTCACTGCTAGCATTAGGTATGAGGGTTTTTAGGTTGTTAGGTACACACTGAGGCCAGCGAAAATTCATGGAGGCTGAAAGTTGGTAGCCTTCAGGCCAGTCATTCTGGAAGAATCCAAGCACAAAGGAAGTTCTGCTGTAAAATACCATAGTTTAATCTCTTAAACCATAGGTTTATAAGCAATATGCAAGAGAAAATTAAATTTCCACCCAATGAAATCACAGTCTGATGACTTTACTGTTCAAGGGTCTATTTCTTCTCTAAATTTCTCCTCTTTCTCTCCTATAGCATAATTACAAAATGTTTATTTCACAGAATATAAGTATTACTTTAGTTTACAATATCTGAGATCAATAACACACAATAGCAGTAAGCATGAAAATTATTTTTATCCTTAATGCTATTGTGCCATCCTGTATTGTAGAACACCTCTAGTATTACTGCAATGTGGAATGTCATAGCTACCTTCTTTGGCGTCCCCAAGACTTGGCAAATTTTGAATATAGTATCAATTTCACTGGCGCCTGGGAAGAGAGGCCTCAGTGTGTAAACTTCTGCCATTATACAACCAACAGCCCAAATATCTATGGGAGAACTATAGCTGGTGGATCTCAGAAGAACTTCAGGAGCCCTGTACCTATAAGAGAGAGGAAAAAAAAAAGAAACAAATCCTGACAATTAACATTCAGCTCTTCCTTCTTTGCTGTTAAGAACAAATATCCCTTAAGAAGCTCCTATCCTATACATAACACTTCTTATTTTTTCTAGAATGAGGAAGTAAAACCTACATCATCTCTTGTAAGCTCTATTACACCTTCCTGACATGCAGCAATCCCCGCGTTTCCCACCTGCCTTATCAGGTTCCCCTGTTGTTCCTGTGCTACTGCCACCTGTCTTGAACTAATGGAAGCTTTTCAAATTATGCCAAGATCAAACAAAAGCTGAACAAAGAGGCATCAAAAGTCGTATTACGTTCAGCACAAGCATAATACTTCTTTGAACGCTTTATTACAGGTTTCACACAATGTAGGTGAGCACTTACCATCTTGTGGATACATAATCTGTGTAAGGAGGTCTAGATCGGATTTCTCGGGCTAAGCCAAAGTCTGCTATTTTCACAAGTTCTGGTCCCATGCAAAGGAGATTTTCAGGTTTCAAATCTCTGTGGAAGAACCCTAAAATTCAAATGAAATATTGATGTGCATTGCAATGCCACCCCCAGCTGTAGCTTTATTTTCCACCTGGATTTTTTCACTTTAGTTCTTACTGCAGAAGCTTGAATAGCGCAACACAGAGCCCAAAGTCTTACGTGATCTACAGAGCTAGTCAGTCGCTTAGTCAGACTCTCAAGAACAGTATTCAGAAGTTGACTGCCTTCTATTCATTATTATTAATTATCATTAATTAAATATAATTATTATTTCAGAGCATTCAGTCAGATAGCTCCCTTTGAAGTGACACATCTTTAACATAAAATTTACATGATTTGAATGCCAGTTTCATTCTAATTGTGTTCGCAACTGTGCAATGAAAACATCGAAAAAATTATTTTTACAAATTACAATTACTTTACAATTACAAGAAGTTCTCTTAAGAGAATACAGATTAAAATATGTGGTAACTTTTTTTTTTAACACTTTGGTAGTTTGTTTTTAAATCTGAGAACGTAATAATCTGCACAATAATCTGTTACCTATTGCCCTATCAGACAGAGGATCTCAGCATATTTTTTAGTGGTCTCTGCATTCATCAAAACTTGATCACAAAAGAGCATTTGGCAAGTGCTTTTTCAATACAAATGAGGAAAGTGGGCTAGAATATTACTGACTACTGTCTCTGAAATTTGCTTCCAGCCTTAGTCTGGAAATTAGTCCTTATGCTTTTTTCTTGCAGGCATCAGAGACTACTGTTTCCTACATACGGCTCCCTCTGTAGTATCTTACCAGAGCTCTATGACCTCCTTTGCAAAGATCTTCCAACACGCTTAGTTTTTTCCATGGCCTTGAATAGGCTCACACAGAGAACAGAATAAACATTCACAGAAGATGTGTCCGCACTGTCCAGTATATTAACTTTTGTTTGTTAGATTAATGCGTGACAGCATTAAAGACAAAGTGGTGCACATTTCTAACAACGAACAGGTTACATTGTTCTGTGCGGTACTAAGTAGATGTTCTGTTGTCAGTTTGAACCAGCCTCTTTATGGAAAGAGCCAGACTGAGCAACCAAGGTTGTTTTTAGCATTCAGTACAATCACTTCTGTATTTTGCTGTATAGACATGCAATGCACCAACAGAATGCTTTGAAGACAATTTATTTAATGGCAAACTTGTGAAAAGAGCAATCGTGTCTTCAAACACAAAAAGATGCTCAGAGTTTGGATGGACAAAGAAAATAGAAAGTTTACTTGACAAGCATTTCTGCGCCATACAGAAGCAGAATAGAGAAACAAAGAGATGGAAAAAATGTTCATGTGAGTTTTCCAAAACTTATGCAGAGAGCGTCTGGGGACACCCAGACTCACACGGTAAGTCACAAGACCATCAAGATCAGCCTGTCGGGCTTGCTGTGAGTTGTCTGATCCTTCTAACTACAGATTTATAACATCTTGGTAGAAATATCAGTCCAGTGTGTAGCACGTCAGTGAACATGACTGTTTTGATAGAAAATTATTCATTCTTTACAACTACAGTCAGTTAAATGGGAGTAAAAGGTTGTGATCCATTTGACTCTGAAAAAGTGAAACTCCAAAAGGTTGTGATCCATTTGACAATTTATTAAAAAAAGGTGACAGAGTTTTGAAAATAAATCATTATTTTTCTGTTTTTAAATATTTTGTATCTCACTGGAATGGACTGGAATTTCTATTCTGGGTTAGAAGAGTATCCAAGCCCCATCAGAATAGAGAATAAAGCCATTAGCTTGAAAATGTTTTACAAAACAAATGTGTTCTTCAAGTGAACTGAAATGCTGGTTCTACAAGCCTTTCATTTGCAGGACATAGGTCACCGATGTTCTCTTCTGATGAACTCCAAGAGCTGACCAGCAACATTCGCTACAGCATATTTAGCAGGCAGAATTACAGTGGGCAGCAAAATATGGTGAGGAAGTTATCATTACAGTAAGTAGGTTTTTATTAGTTACATGGCTCTTGTTACTATTGGCTGGTATACCAGCTTTAGCTTTTATCATTATTGTAAAAATCAGTTAGAAGGCCATGCAGTGAAAGCTGTTTGTCACTCAGACTTTACTACTATGCATAGACTGTCCATTTTGTTCAGGTACCTGTGTGTAACTTGAGAAAAGAGTAATTTTTCCTTTACTCTCAATCTCAGGGGAGTTCTAAACTTATTCAGAAATGTGCCTGTTAACATCAGATGCATTTTAGAAAGTGGCCAGCAGCCAGTTTGAGAAAGAAGCAATCTACAGTAAAAGAAATGAGCAAACCTCCAGACTAAAATATCAGTCAACTATAACACAAAGATATTTTCAATAATCAGAATCTCTCACATAGTGCCATTCTTTGGGTCACTTCTTTTACCAATGTTAGTAATCTAGTTGTTGTTCTACCCATTTTAAAACTTACACAGACATTATCTGACCCGAATTCAAAACATTTACAGCTAAAACATAACCTACCATGCTTATGGATAAATGCAAGCCCTTCCAGGATCTGACGCATGATATTCCTAACTGTAGACTCAGGAAACAGTTTGTTTCTGTGGGATAAAAGGCAAAAAATAAATATTAATGATTTAGTTCACACCTTAGCTTATGATACCTAATGAATGAGAGACAAGAGAGAACAATGACAATAAAACTGCTAGATATATTTTAAGTATTCTCATGCAGTTTATCTCTCCAATAAAATTAACACAGTATCTGCAGAACTGCCATATTACATTATACTAAGACTATTTAACATCATGTTAAGAGTATGTGGGACAGTGAAAGTGAAAAAAGGGAAAGAAAACAAAAGAAAGAAAATTGGCCAAAATGAACAAACCTTAACATGTACAGGTCATGAGGCACACTCCTCAAAATAGCAAGGGCTCATGTTAATTTAGTGCTTTTCATTCAGTTTCTTCTGACCTCTCTGCTAGAGCACAGGAAAGCCATACTTCTGACTTTCTCTTGTTAATATCTAACAGCTGATAGACCACTTCTTTCTCTTCTGTTATCTGAAAAAAACCAGTCTCATCTGCTACCACTGAAAATAAGAGGTTCTTATCCTCCTAACATTCAGATGAGGAGATTGGACACAGCAGGGAGTTTAAACCTCCTCTCACCAAGAGAGGTTTCTGACAAAACAGGTCTGTACCAGCTGCCTCTGCACGTGCCAAAACACCGTAGAGATGTGTTGTGGTGGAAATCAGTGACAATTTTATTCAGAAAGAGACAAACAGTAAAGGAAGATGATAGCCTGGGCCTTATTCAATTTCCTGAGCTTGATTAAAAAAAAATGACCACCACATATTTCAGAAGTGAGATCAGCTACTAAGAGTCAGCTTTGCGTATTTGTTTGCTTATTTTTTTAATTACAGCAGAAAGAGAGTCATATTTCCTCTACAGTCCCTTCCAGCAAGACTGGCAATTTTAAGTAAGACTTATTTGCTAAATAAATCACATTCTTAAAGGTTTGATTTATGTAATGTTTAACCATCCAAGGCCTAGCTAAACTGTAGAGAATATGAACGCTCACACAGACATCTGCCCTTTTTGTTTTCGTAAGGAGGTAGGATCTATAAAGCACTTCTAAGAAATTCCTAAAGATAATTGGTTTATATGTTATGTACTTGAACTGTTTTTAAGGTTCATCATTTCACAAAATTAAAAATCAGCATCCATATATATGTGACCAATTTAAAGCTGTTCCATAGCTGTGTATGCATAGTAATTTTATGCTTAAAAAGGTATTTCATGTAGTATTCACAGAGATGTATTATAACGATATCATTACTTTGTTAAGTAAGATTGCCATCACCTCCCAGGCTGATTTTAAGGTCCACAGAGAGAAAATGGCCCTCTCAGAGAACAATGCAAAGCAGGGAGCTATTTTGCCCCAAATCATCCTCTGGAGGACACTCCCATGCCTCAAAGGCTAAAATTAAGACTTTATTAATGCTCCAGCAAATATAAAAAAAAAAGATAGATTTTACTGAGAATGCTGACAAGTAAAATAGGCAGTCTTTGGACACGTCAGTTCATATTGCAAAGTAAAAAAAAAAAATCCCTAGAAGCAATGCAGAATTTGACCCTTAATGATCACCATTTCAACCACTTTTTATTTATTCATTAATTTGAGGAAGCCATTACATAAGAGGCGGTGATACCACCCTCTACTAGAAAAAGCATTGCCAGTTGGAGTACTTACCTAGAAATCAAAAGTTCTACGTTCAATGCCTCCACAGCATGAGGGCTGTTAAAAGTTTACAGTTCCCAGCTCTCAAAAGAATGCCCTACTTACCTGCCAGGCTAATTTGGGAGGAGACACTGGAAACTCTCACTAAAATGTCTGAAATAGGTGCTCAAAGGTGACAGCCACAGCTCCCACTGCAGCACACAGCTTTAAGCCATAGTGATCTAAACCTCAAGAAATTATCCAAAGTCCTTTGAAAAGTAACAGGCATGTTACAATCACATTATGTGAGTAATTAATTTATATCAGAAATGGGTGATGCTGTTACATACCTTTCTTTCATTAACTGATAAAGATTTTCCTTCATGTATTCAAATACAAAATACAGGTGATCATTTTCCCTGATAACTTCTTTCAGCTTTACTACATTGTCATGGTTTAATTTCTTCAAAGACTAGAAACAGAAAATACAAACAGGATTGTACAAAGTTCTTACTCCAACAAAAAAGAAAAAAAGGCTTCAAAACCTCTTCAATATTTTATAATGATCAGACAGCTCTGAGAACAAAGACCAGATTAAAAAACCAAAGACCAGATTCAAGTATTACCAGATACATATACAACATAAATCGCAATTGAATGTGCTAGTCATTCAAAAAGCCAGTGAGAAAATTCATGGGTTGAGATAAAGGCAGTTTAATAGGTAAAGCAAAAGCTGCACACCCAAGCAAAACAAACAAGGAATTCAATTGCTGCTTCCCATCAGCAGGCCATGTTCAGGACAGCAGGGCTCTATCACATGGAACAGTTACTTGGGAAGACAAACTCCAAACGCCCCTGCTTCCTCCTCCTTCCTCCAGCTTTTACTGCTGAGCACAGTGTCCTATGGCATTTCGCTTTGGTCGGCTGGGGTCAGCTGACCTGGCTGTGTCCCCTCCCAGCCTCTTCCCCAGCCCCAGCCCACTCATTGGGGGGCAAGCATGAAAAACAGAGAAGGCTTGAGGTTGTGCTAGCACTACTCAGCAATAACTAAAATATCCCTGCGTTACCAACACTGTTTTGGTCACAAATCCAAAATAGTCCCACACAAGCTGTTATGAAGAAAATTAACTCTATCCCAGCAAAAGTTAGCATATTTGGGTCTTTGTTCCCCCTTCTTTTTGGATTTTCAGTGTATTCTATATTCATTCTTGCTGTAGCAACGGAGTACCAATATGTGGTACTGTAAGAAAGGTGACTTACATTTTCTGCATGTATGCAACAGTGCTAGTAAGAGCTAGAAATTATGGGAGATCCATAGAACATACCCCTAAAGCTCTGCTGGTGTCAGAATTTCATGCTAAATGCCTGCCCCCAAACCAACTATCCAGAAACTCCTGCATGCACAAAGGTTATTGCTGTGCAAAGGGCACGTGTTCTCGAGCTCTGAAAAACAAACACCAATCAACTCCATGTTTTGTGACAGGAAAGCTCTCTCACGCACACCTCACTGCAAAGAGAAAGCAGATTTCTACAACAAAATGAATTTTTGTAAGACTACAGAATTTTAACAAGAACTTTTAGAAGACTACAGACACTCTGTTTGAATGCAGAGCTGGCAAACAGAACTGTATGCCATATGCCACAGCTCATATTGGGGGGAGTTTTTGATAAAGGAATGGAAAGAATTTGATATTACCCCAAAGTATGTCAGGGATCATCTAATTTAAAGTTAACCACTAAATGAAACAAGTACCTTAACTTCTCGAAGGTTCATGCATTCTTCCCAGGAATAAAACTTTCTCTTCATTCTACAACAGTAAAGGGGGAAAAAATGATTAATATATGGTCAACATCAGCCGGTTCTTAAACCCGTAAGTCTCATCACATCGTAACAATTCAGTTCTCCCATCAAAATACAAGGTGTTATCTCCTTTGTCAAAAAACTTTACATCTCCAGACAAGGTACACTCTAACAGAATTTTACAGCATTACTATTACACAGGATTCCTTTTTTTCACATAAGTATATATATCTTGCTGCAAAATTTTCAGAGCCTTTAACAAGTCAGGGTCTGCTATTTTTCTTTCCAGTACACAGTGTGGTGGAGAAGAGTCTAACTGTAAAAAGAATAAGGGTCACGACAGTTATGAACAGCTCAGACTGTTTTGAAACAAATCTAATGAAGGCCAAATTAAATCACTTCACTGGGTCTCCACATTTATCATATTCTTCTTGCTCCTCTTCTCTGTATTTTGATTTCTCTGTAATTTCAATACCTTTCTCCTCTAAGTTGTATTTCTCCATTCTTCAGTGTCCACTGCTCCCTGTGTTTCCCTCTCCCTAGTTCACACCTACCATGCCAGCTGCTTTTTGAATTCTGCCTTCCCTTTCAAGCTTATAAGCAACTCTGCTTTAAAGGAAACAAACTGTATGGAAGATCTGTTTTCTCCCAAGCCAGACTATAACTCTGAAAGCAGTATTTGTGGGTAACGTATGGTCCTATTTGTTCATACACATTTTGATTATGACTCAGTTCTTCCACACATAACTGTGCTTTAGGACCAACAGGATGAAGGCTCACACGAACGCACACAGAAAAGCATATATTATACTTGCAAAAATATCCAGCTGCTGAATCTCAATTTCAGAGGGAGTTAGGCACCCTCTAAAGATCTGAGTCTTTGTCAGACTTTAATGCTAATTCAGTATTACTTATTATTGTAGCAAGTTCCCAGTTTGAAATCAGTTCTTAGAATAGTTTAAGAACTACAAGCTCTTCATTTTGTGAAGGGATCCGCATTAGTTTTTCTGTATAAGTAGTGTTTTTGCAGTTACTGTCTTCTGTGTTCAGCCACCAAGCCATTTCTGTTCTTAATAATGGGTTGGCATTAACGTGTAAACTAAGAGAGTCCCATCTTCTGGTTTGTTCTGAAATTTTTGAGTTTCTACCACGTTGCAAAATGAAAATCAAAGGTGCCTCTGGCAAGATTTGATACAGCAAAAATATCCTCAGCACAGAAGATTTAGAAAGTTGCTAAAGCAAGCTACTGACTCTTCATACAAAACAGCATTGTACTGAAAGCTCTTTTGACAAGTACATCCCTGGGCCATGGTCGGTATTTCAGGAAGGTGCCTGCAATACTTAAAGCCATCTCACAAATACGACAAATAACCCATTTACAAACAGAGGTGACCACTGAAGTAGCAGAGAAAATCAAGAGGATTTCTCAAGGAATTTTAAGAAAATCTTAAAGCTCTAATGGCCAATAAAGACAGCATATCAAGATACAGACAATGCACAATGAGACCCATTGTGTTAATTATTACTGCAGTATTAACACTAAACTGGAAATCAGACCATGAAATTATGTTCCACGCAAGCAGCAGGGAAGGGGCTGCAGATTCCAAAGCAGCATTGCAGAATATGCAAAATAATATACATGTTTGACTGCACATAGTAGCAGAGCACCGCTATGATAAGCCTATATATCTCACCCTCTTTATCTTCTTCTGGGGCTTTGGAGGACCCAAGGAACTTGAGCTTTTCGTGCTGTCCAATACAACTCCAATACAAATGCTGCAGGGAATGTGAAGTAACCAAACCAACACAACCCAGTGATGCAGACTATAGAATGGAAAAACCTGTCAGTGACAAATTAAAACACTTACTTTTTAATGGCGATTAGCTCTCCAGATTCAATGCTTCTCCCTAGGAGGACAGAGCCATAGGTCCCATCACCAAGCTGTCTGATAGTTATGTACCTATTCATGATGAGGATACTTTAGCTGCAGGCACATTTCAATCCTTAGCGTTTTGTTTGCTTCTCCTCCAAGTGTAACCAGTTCTTTCTGTGGCAGCATAAATATAGAGCACTCAGGACAGTGTGAACAGTTGCAGGAATCATGTTTTCAAGATTTAGCCTTTGGTCTGAAAGCACAGAGCATAATCCGTTTGATTTCTATAGCCTTCCGAGATTGCTCGTTTGCAGACTCCATCCTCCTCCAAGAGATAATCCTTGTAAATTATACACAAACACTTGTCTTGGTTGCTCACCAAAAAGGGCCAGCCTGTATCTGGGTATGTTAATCCACTCTTACGCTAAAGGTAGAGGTATTTTTTGGCAAGCTTGCAGGCAGCTCTAATGGGAGAATCTATTACTAAAAGCAGAGGATAAAGTCTCATAGCTTGGAGAAAATAGTTTGCTATCAGAAAAATGAAGTATTAAGATAGAAGGGTATCTGTTCTAGCCAAATTATCAGATACATAAGTCACCATCTCACAAGTCATACCGACATCAATTAAATTAACTTTACGACTTTCCTAAGGTCCTATGTGAAAGATACAGCCATATTTATTCCCTTAAACAAGGTCTTCAGAGGAAGAATATTATATTCACATCAGATAAGACCAAATGTATTTCAGCACAGTAGCCCTAAGCATGAATCACTCTCTAGAAGTAGTGGCTATATCAGACTATCTATCCAACCTTTTGTCCTGACACTGCATGAACAACACAATGCTAGATAATAAAGTGAAAAGGTTCTCACTCCCTCATTTAATATAATTGTTGCTAGTATTGTCTACACTTTAGTTTAAAACAAATGTGATCTATGTAAATTAACCATACATTTGAAATAAAAGAGAATTTCCCTGCAACAAGGGTTTAGTCCGTGCATTCTCTTTCTCTTCAACTCTAAGAAGCCAGCAATATTCATGGCTTGTGACTTTTGCCTTCTGTAACCTGCATTTAAACTACATTTCCATATTTTTTTTTAGCAGCCTTAAATCTTTCCTCCATCTTGCCTTATTTCACAAAACCAAATTATGATTTTAAAAGTAACAGGATGGTGTTGTTTGAACTCTGAACTGATATCAACACTGGGCCACACTCCTGTAGATGTAAGATGTCATGAAGATCCTTTGTTTTCAAAGTCTTCTAAGCCTATTAGCCCCACTGATATAGAAAAAAACAAAAATTAGGAACTACCATTTTAGGAGACCTTTGGACAATTTTACACATTGCATATGAGAAAGAAACAGCATGTCTCTACCACTGTCTTAGACACTGGCTAGTGTCTGAGACAGGCAGGCAGAATTGCCCTCTAGCAGTACTCGTTTCTCTCCACCCACGACTAGAGAGAACCACAACTGAGCACCTTCAATTAGAGACCTAACCCACATTTTGTACTACTTGCCAAGGGACACAGAGCCCACCTGTAAGAGTGGCGCTCTGCAGCACCAGTTGCTTTTTGGCTGTTTTTTTGCTGCGTACCTGCATAGCATAAAGCTATGTTTAAGCAAAGTTCTGCCTCCAGGTTAAGAAGCTTGGGTTACTCCAGATGGTCAGTGTCTGGATGGCAACTCAGAAGCTTGTCTCCCAGCCCTTTATTCAGAACCTTGGCGAAAATTTCAAACAACAAAACTTTGCATGATCTCCTAGATTGAAAACGTAATATTCATTAGCATACAAAAAAATAATATGTATATAAAATATACATGTATAAAATTTACTTTGAAACTTCAAATTTAAACAGATGGAACTTGTGGATTTTTCAGAACATATCCCGCTAATGATAGTGTTCTGAAATTGTAATCCTAATAGATGTGATGGCTTTCAGTTCACAGATCGTTATGCTGCCCGTGGCTTACCATTCTCATATCCCTTTTCAGGGGACTTTGACTGCACAGTGCAGCATCTTTGCCTCACGTTTGATAACCACAGCAAACCAAAAATTGAGTAACACTGCTAGCACATGACCTTGCTAGTAATCATCACCAACGAACACCATGGATAGATGTCTCTTGAACAGATGAAATGGCCAACATAACTGCCTTTTCCTTACTGGGGATAAGCCCTTCTCCACAGCCATCAATTTTCACATAACCTGCCAGGACTTATCTTTGTGATTCCAGCTCTGCTGTCAAACAAGACCAAAACAGACCAAAATTTAATTATTTCTGAGGCCAGAAGGGGTCTCAAAGAACCCAGAGAAGACAGTTAGAAAATACAGACTTCGGTGAGGAACACATGTTAAAAACATGACAGGATGTACAGAAGTTAACGTAGTTCACACAGAAGCGCAAGTCCACCTGTATGAAAATCCACTGAACAAAACCTAAATAAAGTCTTCTTTGGTTAATTAAATCAGTACCGTTTCTTGTTGCACTTAACAGCGAAGATTTTTTTAAAATCTATTTTATTTTGCAAGATTTATGTTCTGTTTTTATCACCTTCTGCTCTCTCTCACCTTCAACTATAGGAATAAACTAAATCTTAATCTGTAGACTGTTTCGCCTAAGCAGAGTCCCACTGAAATCACTGAAAAGGGCACAAGTCTCTGATAAGCAGTTAGCAGAGCTATAACATGTATAATCTAGTCTGGATCCCAGTATAGGACTACAGCCTAGGCAAATTCACTTTGTTAGAGGATGTAAATTCAAACTGCAAAACTGTTCTGGAGTAAAAGAATGTGCTGATACTAAACAGAAAAAAATTAAAAGCCTTATTTTCACTGTATCGTAATACCCTGTTCAGACTTTAACTTACATATAAACATTTTCTTTCCCACAGAAATCAGCCCGCAAAGCCCCTTGAAAAGCAAGCCTAATTTAATGTATCAAGACTACCTTCCGACTCTAACACAAACTTACTATTTTGTTTATGTACGCTTTAAGTAAGTAACCGCTCGGTTTGAAGGACTGCAGCGCTGAGAACTGAAAGTGAAACTGTCTCACCCTCTGCCAAAGCCGAGAAACGCAAACAGTAAACAATCAGCAAGTGCCTTTTACAATTAGCTGTGAGCGTCGGCAATGACCCGGAGGTGTTACCAGGATGCAGGATGCACAGAGAAAAGCGTGGTTTAAAGCCGCTGGTTTCAATCGATGCTGTCCCGGCAGCCGCTGTTTATGTTCGTTACAAAAGGCTTCGGGGTGCCCTATGAGCTGAAAAGCAAGGAGGGAGCAGTGGGGTCATGAGCCCCTCGGCAGCAGGAGGATCCGGAGCATCTATGAGATGGCGGGGAGGCGAGCGACG